>NC_058410.1:12652949-12844342 GCF_002201575.2 Neomonachus schauinslandi | reverse complement strand
ATATACACTGTATATCAAAATATTCTATATCATGCCTATCCCTTACTCCCTCTTACTGGTTCTAACCAAATCCCACGCCTGCTGCAAAGGAAACCCACGTATGGACTGGACCTGGAAGTAGACTGGCAAAGACACGATCGCCCCACCCCCACCCCTAGTGGCATCCCCTTCCACGGTAAGCTCAGTTCAGAATCCTCAGGCTGGACCAGACCCAGGTCAGTCGGGGGGGTGTTAGGGAAGGGACGACACCACTGAAGAAAGCCTCCTCCCATCCCGGGGACAGTTCCTTTGGGTACTGTTTTCCTGTCAAGGCTTATTATTATACTACAACTTCTGTTGTTCTTGGGCTCAGTACAAAGAGACTTCAGTTTTGGATGAAACCGTTGGCCTAAAAAAATACTTCAGGGGGAAAAAATATCTTTGAACCACGGAGTTAGTTATGACCTTAGAAGTCGTGGTCCCCGACTTCTCGGTCTCACTCTGGGAGAATTTTCTCCACTGCTTCACCAAGACAATACCGTCCATTGGGAGGGAATCCCTTCAGCTGCCTTGAGGCCTTTGGCAGTATGAGCTGATTTAATCCCAACAGTAATTCTCTGTTTTACAAAAATGGCCCAGAGAGGTTCTGAAATTTACCAGCATCACAGAACATTTCTTCATTTATATATTTGCCCTCTATGTCTAAAAAGAAGCATCCCAGAGTTGATGACACTGTGCTGTATCATTGAAGTTTGCTAAGAGAATAGAACCTAAATGTTCTTGTCAAAAAAAAAAAAAAGTAAATATGTGAGGTGATGGATACGATCTATTAAGTGACTCAACCCGGGGGAGCCCTTAGTGTGTATATATCAAATCACCATTTGTCCACTTCAAATATCTTATCATTTTAACTGCCATTTGTCAATGATACCTCAATAAAAGCTGAAAAAAATAAAAAGATAATGAAATGAAACGAAATGAAACGAAACGAAACGAAACGAAACGAAGTGAAGCATCCCCACCCTCCTTCCCGGTTCACAGCCCACCCAACTACCTTGCACCTGTTGTCTTTTGTCTTTTCATCTTTGCCTCCCCAGAGCCTGATACCGTACCAGCCACATGATAAGCACTTAATATCTGCTGAATCAATCAATAATTAAGTCATTTGACCGAACTTACCACAGAGTCTTTCTGGAAACTCTCTCTTCTTTTGCTTTTCAAAACGTCTTGCTTTTCCCAATCGACCATTTTACTCACAAGTCCTCTTTCTCAGTCTCCTTCATTGACCCTTTCCTCACCATCAATATATGTTCTTCCTACTGTGTTCCAGGGAGATCTCATCCATCCCAATAACTTCTCTTATCACTCCTATATTGACTCCTCTCCTGCCCACACCTCCTGTCCCAATCCCTTGCCTAAGCAGGTGTCCCCCCACCAACTTCCAAAATATATCTTGACATTGATAATGCACAGTTACATCCAGTTAAACTTGTCACAAGTACAGTTCACAATCCTGTTCCTAGATCCAAATCTACTCGTCAAGTGTGTGTTAACAGCAGCATCAATCGGCTGCCCAAACTGGAACCTCAAACGCTGCCTTCTATTCTCCACTGATGTTGTAAACCTTAGAAGCAGGAGAAAAGGGGAAAACTGGGAAAGAGGGGCTGAGAGTTTTGTGTTCTAACTTATCCCACCACTCTTCTTTCAGCTTTACACGTAATAGCAGGTGTACAAAACACTTCACAGACTCCAACTGAGATGTGCAGAAAAAAATGTACTTTCTTCAGTTTGTCTTTTTCCTAAGCCTAGTAAATAGAAAAGCAAATTAAAAGCACAGTCTGATCCAGGGATTCCTGGGGGGCTCAGTCGGTTAAGCATCCAACTCTTGATTTTGGCTCAGGTCATGATCCCAGGGTGGTGAGATCAAGCCCTGGTTGGGCTCTGTGCTGGGTGTGGGGCCTTCTTAAGATTCTCTCTCTCTCCCTCTCCCTCTGCTGCACTCCTACCCCCCACTCACCTGCCTCTCTCAAAATAATAATAATAATAATAATAATAGTTCAATCCAATAATTTAAACAGACCATTTAGGGAATGCCAAGTCTCTCTTGGGAAAAACTGCCTAGCGTCTCAAGAAGCCTCCCTGTCTTCTGCTTCTTTCTTGAAATGCTATCCAGGTATATAAGAACAAAGGTGTGAGACGGAAGTGTCTTTGAGGTCTGGGGGAGACACTGGGGTTCACAACATGACTCCAGAGTTCCTTGTCATCGTAGGTGTTGGCAGAACCTATGATGGGGTCCTCTCGGCCTGTTCGGGACCAGAAGGGCTCTGTGGCTGTTTGCACCTCACGTGGGCTCCCACCATCTGCCTTCCCTGAGCTGAGTGCTCTGGGCTCCACTGAGCCATGCCCAGGCTACACGGCCATACCTCAGCATTAGCTTCATTCCCACACAGGAACTGAGGCTGAACCTCAGAAAGTATCCACACTGCCACGTTTTTTCTGAGGCCACATCCTACGATGGCTGGCAGTATCTCCCTTCCTTACTCTTGGTATAACCCACTGACTGAATGGGCCCTCACCCCCTCAGAGACTTGCACCGACCTTTGACTCTCCATACTTAACCTCCCCTTCACATACTCTGTTTCCCTTCTCTTCCCCACCAGCGCTAAGGTCAGAAATGAGTGGCCTTTTCTTTTCCTCCCCCACGTCCTGTCCTCTTCCTTTCTGACTCCATCTATAATTGGGGGCAGGAGTTTCCCCTCTATAGTGTGAGAGAATTCTGTAAGCTCACTTCTCCAAGCTAACTTGTTGGTATCCTAAAAAAGGAATTAAAAGAATTTGGATAATACGTTATCAAGATAAAGTCTGGCAAGTCTGATATAAATTAAAGCTGACCAAGTGAACTTTATCTGGCAGGCTAAGGGATTTTAATCCATCCTAAGGGCAACATGAGGAACCACTGACTATTATAACATGATTACATGTTTTCTTTCAAAGATCAACTGGGGGGCACCCGAGTAGCTCAGTCGGTTAAGCGTCCGACTTTTTTTAAGAGAGAGCTCAAGTGAGCAAGTGGAGGGGGTTGGTGGGGAAGAGAAGAGTGAGAGGAAGAGAGAGAATCTGAAGCAGGCTCCACGCCCAGCATAGAGCCTGATGCAGGGCTCCATCTCACAGCTCTGAGATCATGACCTAAGCTGAGATCAAGAGTCAGACACGTAACCAACTGAGCCATCCAGGCGCCCCAAGTGTCTAACACTTGATTTTGGCTCAGGTCATGATCTCAGGGTTGTGAGATGGGGCCCCGCATCAGCCTCACACTGGACATGGAGCCTGCTTCAGATTCTCTCTCTCCCTCTCCCTCTGTCCCTATACACCCCCTCTACCTCTCTTAAAAAAAAAAAATTCAACCCAGTTGCTGTGTAGACAGTGGATTAGATACCAGCGCTTCCCAGAGTCTTCCTCCATGACATCCATGGAAACTGGGAACAAGGGAACAGAAAGAAGTGGTCCCTGGTCCTGCCCAGCTGCCGTGAAGGCTGAGGGGGTAAACACACCTGGAGTCCATTTAGCCACTGATACAGTGAGAATCTGGAAGGTAGGAAGCCAGGTAAAAGGCAAATGCAATAATTCATAGAAGAGACAATAACTGTCTCAATAGTGCATGGCAGTGGATATGGGGGAAAGGGAATGGATTTGAAGGATACCAATCAAATAGAAGAAGGACATTGTATTTGACTGGACAGCTTGGTAAAATATGGTGCCAATTCACAGAGATTGGAAGGAATTTCCAATGTAGTGGGGAAAAGCTTGATGTTCTTGCAAAGTCTGAAGTAAGAAGGACATCATTATGGGGTAGAGGAGTTGCTAATAACATAGAATTTTTCTGTTATACAAGACCTTATAGATCATGTTAGCCAACCTGCTCCTTTTACAGATAATAATAATCCTTACTATTTACTGAGTACCTCCCATCTTTTAGGCAATGATCTAGCTGCACTACAAATATCATGTCATTAATTCACACCTAACTCTGTGAGATAGCTGTTATTATTTAAGAGTGAAGCAATGGAATCCCTAAGAGATAAGTAACTTGCCCGGACAATTCAGAAATTCAATCACAGAGCCAAGAATCAGATCCTGAACTCTCTGTTGCCAAAACCACTTATTTTCCTATTATCCTTTATCTCTCTAAAGAGAATACAACTTATTTTTAAAACTTGCAAGTTTGTGTATGTTTTACAATTTCCAAAATGAGTCCATTTTATGTGTAAAGTCACAGAGTCAGGTAATAGTGAGCCAGGATTAGATCTGGGGTCCGGCCTCATCTTTAAGTTTCTTGCCCCATCCCATGCCTTTCCCTTCCTGAGCAAAGTGCAAGATCAGAAAAAATGAAACTGCATTTTCTTTATCACCCATGGAGGCTCAACATTTTACCCGCACAGCCACCTGCATATCTCTGACCTCCTCCACTAACACCGTATCACCATGCCAACTGTCTGCAGAGACTTTGGGTTTCTGGGTGTCAGCAAACCTCTGTGTCACGGAACCCCCACATTCTGTGGTGTCAAGAGCACCAAGTGTGGGTAGAGAATGCGAAAATGTGGACAACTTCCAATCTTCCCCGAGCCAGTTCAGATACAGGCTATTACTTCTCTGAGTTCAATTCTAGAAGCCACAGTTTTAAGGCTTTGAAAATGATCTGCACTTAATTCAATTTAAACCTGATGTCTTTTCCTTCTTACGGTGAGAGACATAAAATCACTCCCTCTATTATGAAGGATGCAACGTACACGGCACATGTGGTCAAATGCCCAAACACAGTCAGGATGATGTCATTTCTGCCTTCAACTTAACCATGCCCTAGCCCAAGGGGAATGACTCCCTGACTCATTAAAAAAGTCAGAGCTTTCTACCTGGGTAAGATATGTCTGGTGATAGGATTTCATTTTTACCATGACATTTCTACAGCATTTGGGCTTTTGCTAAGTTAAGCTTCTTAATGATGTATGTGGTTGGTATAAACAAACACCAACCTTAACCACCAGCACTGTCAAATTCCTCACATGCTTCAGCACATTTAAGGGAACTAAGTTGTTGCAAGGTAATTATGTTGTACAGATTAACGTGTAATCCTGAAGAACTAGAATATCCCCGGCAAGCATGAACTCTGTTTTGTGGGGGAGAGAAGTCAGACGGGTCAGGGAGAAATTCCAAAGCATAGGTTTTGCCTACAGCCTTCGTGTTTTGGTAACTCAGAGTATCTAACACTCCTGAATTCTTCAGCTACAGCTGGAACACTCTGGGAAACCCATTCTATCCCTAGGCCTGGCGCTACACCAAAAGTGCTTTTCTGGCAGAAGAGAGGAGCTGGGTATCCCTACGAAATTTCATCTAGAGTTTAAATTGGCAACTGTTTCTACAGTTACCACTATTTTTTTTTTTTCTGGGAAAGAGAAAGGTTTTTTTTCTATTTGTCTTTGTTTCACATTGGCAAAAAAAATGCTCTACAAATATTCTGACCATATATAAGGTTAGCAAACCAAAGTTTAAAAAGTTATAATTATTGCTCTGATTAAAATGCTTTCTGTTTTACCTCTATGTAACAACTCTATAAAGGACTGGAAAAATAAAATACACTCCCTACACTTAAAGGCAGGATTAATGCAAAGAGAAAACTTCATAAGCTGACAGTGGTGGTTAGTTCTATGTATCAGCTTGACTGGGTCATGGAGTGCCCAGATATTTGGTCAAACATTACTTTGTTTGTTTGTGAGGGTGTTTTTTAGATGATATTAACATTCAACATTAACATTTAAATGGTAGACTAAGTAAAGCAGATTATTCTCCCTAGTGTGGGTAGGCCTTAACCAATCAGCTGAAGACCCGAATAGAACAAAACTGCTGGTTTCTTCCTGAATAAGAGGGATTTATCCTACCTACCTGCTTTTGAGCTAGAACAATGGGTCTTGTCCTGCCTTCAGACTCAAACTGAAACATGACTTCTTCCTCTAAAGTTTTTCAACCAACTCCCCCAAAATTAGTCTACTCGACAGCCCATTTAACACCGCTGCTTTCAGGTGATCTTCAGATGCCTCCAATTTCTGAGCCTGTCTGGGGTTCTGCAGGACAAATTAGCTTGTTGCGAACTGGTTAGCTTTCAACGTTTCCTATCTAAGTCAGTAACAACTCACCCTTTCGCTGTTCAGTTTCCAAAATCACTTTGAATCACTTGCTGTCATCTCCCCTCTTCTTATGTTTGTCTTTGGGTTTTATGGTTTGTTTGTTTGTTTGTTTTCAGGGATAAACACATGTATTACTCTACTGGATTTAAGGAGAATTTCCAGAGGTATAATCATCATATGCAAAAGACTGCCTATGGGCTACTAATGCATGTATGGTTTCTTCAGGGGTGCTAAAATATTCTAAAATTGATTGTGTTTATGGTTGTACAGTTCTGGGAACTTACTAAACACCACTGAATTCTACACTTTAAAGAGGTGAACTGTATGATATTTAAATTATATATCAATAAAGCTATTATATTTTTTTTTAAAAACTGCCCATGGAGCTGAAATCCTTAACAATACCAAGGAGTAAAGTTCTATATACCAAGGTCAGACATGGATCAGAGATGAGTGGCCAGCCTAATGAATCAGCAAAAAAAGAATTATAATTCAACATCTCTTCTCTTCTACAATCCATCACAACTCCCTAGAAAAGCATGACTAAACATTTCTACAGACTTTTGTGATTGTAATGCAAGATAAATATTTCAGTTTGAAAATGTGAACTCACAAACAATGAATGAATTCAGGTGAGGCAATTTTGTACAATCCATTGATTCAAAAATATAAAATTTAAGGTGTTGGAGTAGGTTCATTTTAGCTGTTTCTGTATCAAACAGCTGTCAAAATAGCATTTTGTGGTGAACACTTTTTCAAACAGACTTTATTGAATGAGATTTTCAGATCTTTCTGTATATGTCGTATATGCTGTTAGGTTTGGGGGGAAAGCATCTTGTTACTTGAGGACATGTCAAAACCAGAAAGCATATTCAGCTCATAGTTCTCCATCAATTAAATTGCTGCCAGGAAGTAACAGAGCGTCCAGGAAAATTTCAATCAGGTACCAGAAATCTACAGGGATAGCTTTGTGTTTCAGTAACCACTCTGTGGACACAATGAGGGGAAATGACCCACCAGAAGAATAACATCTGGAGTTGTCCAAATGCATTACTCCAGACCTGGTCAGTTAAGTGTCATGAGAATGATACCATCATTTAAATACATGTTTCCACGGAAATGCCAAATGGGGTTGGACACAGGATTATACTGTGTGGCATGGAACATTTGCTCTCCTAACGTTGTGGAAAGTGATATTTATTTTTTAGTTTGTGTTTTTATGACTAGCTGATAACTATGTTCTTACTTCGTGGGTCAAAACCTCACTCCCCAAGAAACAAAACAAAAACCCCCAAACCCAGCTCTGAACAGACCAGCTGCTCCTGAGTCTAGCAGAAAGCAAGCTGAGGGAGACTCACATGACCTGGCTTCCAGCTGGTGGCACATTTGCAACATCATGTGAACTTCGTGTGGTCACAAGACCTCTGCCCTTTAGTTTCCTCACTTATTAAATGGGTATAATTATGCCAGCCTGACTCATAGAATGAAGTCAAGGAACAATAGGATCATGCATGTGAATGTCATCTATTAATTACAAAGCACTGGAAATGTGAATTATCATTTTAAGTGGACAGAAATATATAAGAGGGAAAAAAAAGAAGAAATAAGAAGTGGAACCTGCTCAACAAAGGAAATTCTCACCTCCAATTCTAATAGCTTTAAGATAAAAGAGATCCTTGGATAGTGTCCACTAGGGAAACTCTCTTGATGGCTGGTGTCCATACTAATTACCTGTCGACAGTGACTCTCCCACTCTGTTTCCGATGCACTGAAATCGTTTCCTGAATGCAGGTTGCTTCACAGTCCTACAAAAAAAAGCACCCATTGATATCTGGAGATAATTCAACCATGGTCACAGCAAGCAAGTCAGCTTATAGAAAACACTACAGAAAGTAATTTTATTTGCCCAGTTCCGAATTGCCTGACTCTACCTACAGAGCACCCTCAGGGGCGTGTGAGGAACTAAGGTGATTTTCGTTTGTGGACAGGTTAGGTTCCTGAGTCACGTGAGAGAAGATTGCTTGAGGGAACAACTGACGTGGTGGGCAAGGTATCAGGTGAGGGCTTACACAGGCCCAGGAGACATGGCTATGCAGTTTCGAATCAGGCACTAGAGAACCAAACTCAAATTTTACAGAAACACAGAAAAGACTTGCTTTATCAAATACAGTCATAGTCACGTAAGAATTACATTTAATGCTCTTTGGCTTTTGATAACTAAAATGTGATGCCTTCCACAATGGTGGAATTATTTCACTGAGGAAACTAGCCCCTTGGGAACATTCTTTAGGAAATGAAAGAAATAATGGCATTGTTATATTCTGTGTTGGCCGCTGGAGTCATGTGTGAGTTAGTCCCACTCCAGATGGTTAGAACCTCAGGGGGGAACCCCTGTGGCCCCCTGATTTAAAGGACCCATGCCCTCCTGGGAGAGCCCAGAAGCTGAAGCCATAGCTCACCTTGGGATGGGGGAAGGAGATCAGGAGGTGACAAAATCAATGTAGTAAAATATTAATAACAAGTAGAACTGTCTGCACACAAACTCTAGCTCTCCCTCTGTCTTATAAAAACTCAGCCTCCCATCACTTTCTCCCTGCTGCCTTCCCCCACTATTGCTACCTTTGATTTGAACAAGCAATCTTTGCCAGGATAAAAATGTCAGAAACGGACAAGGAATCTCCCACACAGTGCTATTAAGCGGGGGTGGGTGGGGGGTATGGGTGGGGGCGTGGGGGTGGTGGTAGTTCCTTTGACCCTCTTAGGAAGACCTACTGTAGTAAAGAAAAAACTGCATGAATTCCAGCCCTACCTTCCTCATTTTCACTTATTATCCAGATGATTGTGCACAGGTCACTTTCCTCACCCATAAACAGGAGTCTGCAAGTAATAATATCCATCTTAGAGGACTGTGAGTGTGTACACATTAAATATATCACAACATATAAGGCAGGTATTCAGTATGTCTTAAGAGTTATTGTTCTTGAACTTAATAATGGGCTTTGTATTGGGGGATTATTTTTCAGGAAAAAAATCAAACAGGGTGTTAGAGAAGTGTTATGGTTCCAAACATGAAAAAAAGTGTTTTATTAAAAGGGGGGGGGAAATCAACTTAGCTTTGTCAAGAGAGCTCTGTATCGTAAGCAATCAGCTTCTTGTTCATTGTCAAGTTCAGTGAAAGTACACAAAGTCCTAGAGACCTGATAATAATTAAGAATATTCACAGGCTTCTTCCTAAGGCTCCTTTTAATCATTGACTCAATATTTGGGTGGTCTTTCCATTGGCCGCTTTTGTTATTTTATACAATCTCTTGGTCTCAATCTGGAATAAGTGGAGGAAACTTCTAAATTAGAACATTTGCTACAACAGTTGTCCTTTTATGTTCTGATTTTAATAAAGAGATGCTATTATTCTGGAGAAACCTTTCATAAACTGAATATTGTTTCAAAATCTGCTTATTTACATTTCTCATGGAACTTTCTATGGCATGCTGTGTTCAGTAGGAAACATCTGTCTTTGGGGTTTTCATCACTGAGAGGTAGTTTACTACAAGGGCATGGCACGCCTGGGTGCACACAGATAACTCCCCAGCAGGGACTGGCCCATGCACACGTGTCCAGTGACATCCACGGCCATATCCTCTGGGGAACACTTGTGTCACGAGCAGAGAACATACAGAGGTGTAGTCCAAGCGGAAGTGCCCCCAGAGGTTCCAGGGAAGTGTCTGTGAGTAATAAGAGGCTAGCCTGTTGCTAGGACAGAGCCTTTGGTACTTCATCAATGTTATCACACTGGGGGCTCTTGTTAAAGTGAACTCAGGTCCTTTGAGGGATGTGCACTTTGGGAAATTCCAATTAATTAGTGTTAACTTCCCACTGACATCTCTTCTCCAAGGAAGTCCCATGTGAGAAGTAAAGTGAGGGTCTCTTCCATTTTGTTTGTGTCAATCTGGCCTTCCCACATTGGACTAACAATTGAAATCCTCTATTTTTTAAGACCTATAGTATCTCACAGAAGCCAAGGATTTTAGGGGGAAAAAATCCATAAAACTACAAAGCTCCTAAAGCTCGAAGGCAAACCTCCCCGAATATAGACCGATACTCATTCGATATTTTGTACATCCATCTATGTTGTTAGCTTTTCATTGAATGGATTGATTAAAAGTTCCCAGTGTTACTGCCCAACTCCCTGGAGCCGCACTTGATGAGAAAATAAAGTGACCCTCTCTATTTTTAGAAGGTGCTGCTAGCTGTGGAGAGTGGCGGCTGGCCCTACCTGGTCATGAGATCACAAGGGTGCCTCTCTCTCCAGCCCCACATTCAGTGCCTGCACATTGGGAGCTTGAAATCAGCTATGGTGAAAGTATTTATGCCACGGAAATAGGCATATGCTGCAAATTAGGGCTTGATATTCCTCTAGACAACTGGATGTTGAGCATTTACAGACACAGCCTGGTTCTAGGCCTCCTTTGTAAAGCTGATGCCATGGGAAGTATGTTGACCTCAATGAGGCTATCTGGAGAGCTGCCACAAAGTGATAGGCAAAGAACCGAGGGCACTTAGCTTTCGGGAATCGCCACCTTCGTGTTGGAATATCAAAGCTGCCTGCTGAAGGAAACCCACCACAGTAAGGGGTGGCTTCTTTCTTTCCCTTCTACATACGTGTATATGTGGGATATTTTTTTTCAACCTAAGACTTGTCTCTTTCAGTTTTTCCTATTTGACTTTATGTCTTGAATTTAACTAATTTTTCAAGATACTTTGACTATTTTATTTGGATCATGATTCTATTAGGGAATCAAGTTGTTGTTCAACCTGAGTAAAAGCACTTGTAACTATAAAACCCAATAGAAACACAAAATACGAGCGGCATTTTCATGGGAATCTGACAAACAACACCGTCAATACTCACATCTGGATCGTTGATACGGTGTTGAAAAGGGCAAGAGGATTTGCCAGGTGCAAAGACGTGGAGGCGGATGGCTTAAGAGGAGACCCAAGGAAGCCAGAGAGCAAAGGAGCAGGCAGAGAGAGGGGGGAGGACAGGAGCAGCACGAAGAGGGTCTATAAGCTACGTATCACTGTGGACGCAGGCCCGCTGGGCACTGAGTAACCCTGTGACAGGTACAGAATCATCCGTCTACAGCAGTACATCCCGAGCATTTATCCGCTGACTCCCTTCCTCTCGTGGTGGAAGGTCGCCCCTGGAGATGACAACTCCCCAGCATTTCCAGGCTGTGGGGCAACTTTGCAAACAACTTCTGAGGAAGCCCTCTGCAGCAAAGGTGTGGGAGGTGAACCAGCAGCGAGGCGCACAGGAATCAGGCCACGCCAACAAGCTGCAGGCAGAGGCGGACCAAGCGGTGTGGCACAGGGCATGCGCGGCACCTGCCGCGGACGGGATTGAGGGACACACTTTGAGAATTGTTCATTGATTCGATAAATCTTTACTCAATTATTTATTAACTGATTAGATCATCAGATACTGACAAGGCACCTACTATTTCCAGGCACTGTTTTAAGGGCTGAGGATGCAGCAGTAAATAAAACAAAGTCCTTGCCCTCAATAAGCTTATAATGTAGTGGAGGAAGACAGATTATTTTTAGAAGTGAGAGTATAATGTCAGTCAGTGATTTGTGCTAAAAAAAATTTTTTTATTTGAATAAAAAAGGCAAAGGACTGGGAGGTGATGGGCCCAGGGTAGCGGCAGGGAGTGTTATTTAGGAACGGTGGTCAGGGAGTTGCTTTCGGATGAGGGACAGTCTGAGCAAATCTTGCATGAAGTGAGAGCGGCATGCAGGCATCCTGGGGAATGGTTTTCCAGGCAGAGGGAACGGTCGGCACAAAGGTCTGCAATCAGGAACTACCCTGGTGTTTTAAAGGACCACAGACAGGTGCTGCACTGGGCAAGGAATCCAGTGCCAAATGAGCGAGAGAGACGCTCCTGCTGTGTCCAGCTAAGAGTCTCGGAAGGGACTACCATTAACTTAAAAATTACCAATCACACAAATGAACACAAATGTATACATTGTGGTAAACACATAATTGGATTTGTGTTTTCAAATGATTAGCTTGTCTACTGTAAGAAAGACTGAAGGCGGTCAGAGTTTACGGTCCATCTACCATTTGACACTGTTCATTGCATTATGCTTTACTTCTCACCATCGATAATCTGAACACAGCTCTGGGAGCTTAATGTGCTTCATGACCATCCGCTCCATAGTTTACTTTTTAGAAACATCTTAGTTTGTAGAAATCGGAAACACCTGTATCCTCCATCCCTGCATGGAAAAGCTAGAGGGAACCTAACCTGAAACTCATAGATAGAACTGATTTCCAGTGTCATGCCAAAGGCTAACTGAAGATTCAAGAGCCAGCGTGGTTTGGTGGAAAGAACATAGACCTGGATTCAAACTTACCTAGGTTCCAATTCCAGTTCTAATGATTACTTACTATGTAGCTATAAGTTATTATATCCTCTAAGCCTCATACATAAAAGGAGAATAATAACGCCTACTCTGGAGCAATATGGAGATTAAATCAGATCACCCATACAAAGCATTTGATTCATAACAGAGCCTGGAAAATGGATTACTATTAGCATATCGATCATATGATGGAAACACTGTGATTTGCATGTTTTTGTCTAAACTACAAAAAGTATTAAAACAGCACACACAGAATTGAAGCTAAGTAAACAAACTGAAAGGAGCTTGTCAATAGATCTGATAAACCAGTTTAGGCCAATTAGCCCAAGACACGGTAGTTAGTATTTGCCAGTGACTGTTGTGGTAATGAGAAGGGGATCCAGTAGAAAGTAAAAGTCAACAGCGTATGGATGACTTCCTGGAAAAGTGTCTTTCCAGATCTCGTTTAAAGAGAGGTCAGATGGACAATGAAACACAGATGCTGAAGCCTCAAGCCTAGGAATGAGATTCTGCGAGGTCCAATCCCCAAATGAGAAACACACTTTGATGATCCAGCAAGAACTTCTCGTTAGTGCAGGAACACATGCCTGCCATCTGTCAGGGAGGATATAATCGTATCACTGACTCCCACACAGCAAGCCGAGCCATAATCATGCTTTACTAGGCTGCAGAGATCACAGGAGCAAGCATGCCCTGTTAGCCCCAGGACAGGCACCATCCTGCAAGGTAAGTAATTCGCAACTGTGTCTTGGTCTATTTGAGGATGGTCAGTTTGAGACAGCGACACAGGGACCTCTCCCAACCCCGAGGAAGTGAACCCCAGGCAGCAGCTTCCACACTAATGAAGGGAAGCTGGGTGCTGTGTGCAACTACTTCACTGTCTCTTGGGCACCAAACTTAATCACATTTAGACTCACTTACCGTAACAGCAATGCATATATGTAGTATATCATACTATGTGGCTTTCAAAGCATTCTGATATACATTATTTCATTATAATCCTGATAGCAACCCCGTGAAGATGGTTATTATTGTCCTTGTTTTAGAGTTGGAGTCACTGATCCACAGAAAAACATTAATTGGTTCAACCCAGGACCCATATGAACTAGATCTGGAGTCAGGGATTTGAACCTGGGGCACCTGACACCAAGCTTTATCTTTGTGGCTGCACACTACATAGAGTTTTAGATCCCTGATTTCCCAGTGTAGTCCCACAGTGGCATTACAGCCGACTGGGGGCAGTGGAACAGCATGCATTTTTACTGATGGCCCTGGCTGAGGCCACATCAGAGAGCAGGTAGCCCAGAGAATCAATCCAAACAAGCCCAGTGGTCATCAATCCAGAAGTCTAGTGGCCAGATCTAAGAAGTGTGTTCTGAAAGTGAGATCTCAGCCAGACCAGTAATTTCTCAAAAGCCAAGGCGATCCTGGGCAAATGAACTCAATGAAAGAGCAGGCTTCTTCTTCTCCCTCAGTAAAGCTAGGTGTGGGTTGAACAGTATAATTTGAAAATCTCTTTGAACCTATTAATAGAATTGAAGCAAATCATCCAAACTTTGCCTGAAGGTCTGGTCTCCAACTTGGGTTATGCATTCTTCCAAGTAAAGTCTTTAAGTATGGAATCTTGACCAAACAATTTGGATGAAGGCTTTTGCTCCTATTTTGTAAACTCTAATATTCCTGTGACCTGTTTTACTAGTTAATGGAAATGTGTGATATGGAAACTCTGTCATTACAATTTGAGAGAAATGTGAAGTACTTCCTTTGGTAGCCACACTAATCACTAATATAGTCTCACTGCTGGCAGATATTGGAAGCTCAAAAAATAGCTGTTGAATGAATTAATGAGTGAATTGTGATGATATGGGGTGTTTTGCATTGCATTTTGGAGAAAGAGTCATTTGTTTGGAAGGAGAACCAGAAACAGATTCTCTCATTATAAAGTACCATGATTATCTTGGTAAGACATTAAGTATCTTCCCCTTTCCCTGATAACAGGAGCTGCAGCTAAGATAGAATGTATTTACTGCTTTTCTAATAGCATGTAGGTTTCAAAATTACTACATGGTCATGCATACAACAGATAAAATATGTGAAGTGTGAAAGGTACTAATTATGTAGGGAATGGTTTCCAATAAGGGTCAAGGATGCTATACCATAGGACTACACAGGGGATTGTGAGCTCATACCCTATGTGACTTTTCTGTAAAGGGAAAACCTGTTTATATTATCTGAGCCCAGAACCTAACTCCATTTTACATCTAAACACAAAGTATTTTTCTCCAGTTTAACATATATGTGATTCTCTAGGAATGCAAAAATCATGTAACTTGAGGGAAGACTGAGACTTTGGAAATACACCAAAAGTAACTGACCACTGAAGAAAATTCCCATCAACAAATGCTTCTAATATTGAAGGCACCAATAAGAGACCACCCATATCGGTGTGTTCTTGTAACTGCTGCATTAGCAGTGATACTAAATTAACATTCAAACTTACTTATTTAGACTTTCACTTCCATCCGTGAAATATTAGTGGCTACAGTAATTCTCTTCCCACCATGCACAAGTTGAAAACTGAACAAACTATAGGAAACAACTGTTTTCAGATTGGACAATTGGCAGTACAGGTCAGACTGTGATCCCTGAAAGGAGAGATCAAATGAGGTTAGGGTTCTAGTTGCCCCAGCTCACTGCCTGGAGGTGGTTTCCAAGCCACAGCACGGAGCCTGGTAGTCTTAAGGAGCTAATGAGACAGAGATCAGAGTCAAGGAGGCCAGGGTGGCTAGAATATTTAAGGCAGAGGACTGGCAAGGAAGGAGCAGCACAGAGAGAAAGAGAGAGCTTCCAAGATCTGTAAAAGAGTTCTCTCAAATCTTTGACTAAATACTGATGATAAATATGATTACTTATAGGCAAAAAAAAAAACTAGATGGGATTGACAGCAGATAGATACTGCAGGAAAAAAAAGATCCATAAACTTGAAACAATAGTATCTCCAAAATGAAGCACAAAGAAAAGAAAAACTGGAAAAAAATAAACAGAGCATCAGTGACCTATGGAACAACATCAAGGGTCTAAAGCATGTATAACTATAGTACCAGATAGAATGGGTGGGAGAAACAGAAAATATTTAAAGAAATAATGGCTGGAACTGTCAAAATCTGATGAAATCTATAAACTCTCAAGTTTAGGATTCTCAAGGAACTCAAAGAAGAACAAACATAAAGAAACCAAACTAAGAAACATCATAAAATCAGGGATAAACAGAAAATCTTAAAAGGTCAGGAGGCCAAATGGTAGGTAGGACACACTACATACAGCGGAACAAAGATAAAAATTGCAGCAGACTTCTCATCAGAAACTTTGCAGGCCAGAAGGCAATAGAGTAACATCTTAAGTACTGAAGATAAAACTTTCTATCTAGAATTCTATACCCAGAGAAAATAGCCATCAAAAATGAGAGCAAAATAAGACTTTTTTTTTTGGAGTTTGAAAAGATTCATCACCAGAAGAATGCACTACAACATGAAAGACAGAAGGAAAATAATGCCAAATGACAATCTGGATCTACACAAAGGAATGAAGAGCATGGAAACAATAAATACATGGGAACATAGTAAAAGACCTTTTCTTTTCCTCATTTTAAATCTTTTTAAAATGCAATTGATGATTTAAAGTCACAATAACAGTTTGTATTGTGGGGCATGTATGGCAAAAAATAGCACAATGTATGATGATACTGGGTGTGAAACAACAGTGTGAAGGAGAGGAGGAGGAAAATAGAGGCATCCTCTTGTAAGGTGCTTACATTCTATGTGCAGGAGTGTAATATTATTTGAAAGTAGATTGTGATAGGTTACAAATGTATACTGTAAACCTCGAAGCAACCACTGAAAAAAATAAAACATATCAACAAATAAAAAATAAAACATATCACAGATCTGCCAACGGTAAGGAAAAATAAAATCGTAAAAAACAATAACTGGTTAATCCAAAAGAAATCAGGAAGCAAGAAAAAAAAGGAACAAAAATTAAATTGGACAAATAGAAAGCAAATAGCAAGATGGTGGTAGATTTAACCCCAACCATATCAATATTTACATTAAATGCAAATAAACTAAACACTCCAATTACAAGACTGAGATTGTCAGATTAAAAAAAAAAAAGCAAGACCTAACTATAGTGCTGTTTATGAGAAAAGCACCTTAAATATAAAGAAACAAATGAATTAAAAGGAAAACTATAGAAAAAGGTATACCATGAAAACATCAAGCAAAAGAAAGTTGAAGGGGCTATATTAGTATCAGACAAAGTAAACTTCAGAACAAAAAATATTCCCAGGAATAAAAAGGGCACATTTCTGAGTGATGAAGATGTCAATTCATCAAGACAATGCAGAATCTTAAATGTTTATGTTTCTAATAACAGAGCATCATAATATGTGATAACTGATAGAACTAAAAGAAGTAAAATAATTTGAGATTTCAACACTAATTTCTCAGTAATTAATAGGACAAGTAAACAGGAAGTCAGTAAGAAAACAGAAGATTTGAACAACACTACAAACAAAGTTGACTAATTATCATTTACAGAACACTCCAAACAACCATAGAACATTCACAAAGATAAATGATATCCTGGGCCATAAAACAAATATAAAGATCTTATTTAGCCCTTATTTCAAAATATAAATATAAAGTGTGGAAAATATTCAGTTGAATACTGTTTTTATTTATAAATCTGAATGTATTCATTGTAACAAGGAACAAGCATCTAACTACTTATGTCTTCTTTTATAGCAACTGAGTTTCTATATTGAATTGCTTTTTATTTTTCTTTATCAATAAATTTCATTTCATGACAGAGAAATGAGTATTACAAAGAAGTTATTAAAAGTGGCACTGGGCATAATAGAACATAGAATCATCCATCTGGAGTGAAAATGAGAAAGTACTGATGTCCCTCTTGCCTTCACCAGTAGTCTGGTAGAAAAAGAGCAGTGAAGTGGAGTGTCTCATATGTACAGACTACAATTTCTTCCTCTTGCCAAAATGATGTACTGAGGTACGTCTCTATAAATTTGTATTTTGTATGTAGAAAAATCACAGTTGAAAAGGAATTATTAATACTACTGATGAGATCTAAACAAAATAGAGTACAGTGGTGTTATTACCCTCCTAGATGTGGAAACCATATTCTTATTAATGCAGCCAAGAATTGTAGCTAATTTTTTTGGAAGCCTCACTATATGGTTCTTATCACATTTATGGCTCATAAGCTTCCCATATGTAAAATGAGTGAAAAGACTTGGGAGTTTTTTTAATGCAAATGAAAATTTTGAATTTACATATTCCTGTAAGATTTTTATCTCGTTGACTTGTGA
This sequence comes from Neomonachus schauinslandi, assembly GCF_002201575.2. NCBI lineage: Eukaryota > Metazoa > Chordata > Mammalia > Carnivora > Phocidae > Neomonachus > Neomonachus schauinslandi. Next base: position 12,826,372 of record NC_058410.1, on the reverse strand, counting down.
ATCCTAGTTCTAGTCTACTGAGAAAATTTTGAATATTAATTCTGATGAGCTTCATAAAGTTGCCTCCTATCCCCCATTTTTGTTTCAGGAGTACATTTGATTAGCATAGGTAAGATGTCTTTGACATATTCACATCCATGCTTTTTAATCAAGCAGTACTGTTTTGCTGAAAAGCTCCAATATATTTAGCACTATGGACTCCGACACTGAGAACTCCTGGAAGTGTCAGTGACTGTTGACTCTCAGCTCTGTGCCCACTCCCTGCACCACTGAGGCTGGAAGTCTGAAAACCACATTCCCCAAACTCTTGTCAGCTCTCCTCTTGTTACATCTGCCAGAAAAAAAGCACTAATCTGAGGCAGAGAGAAGCCTTTTGTTTGATGACAGCTGCAGGCAGTTTTTGGCAGGCGTTAAGGTGGAAATAAGGTGGAGGCTACTTCAGCAGCCCAGGGAGTGACCACTTCCTGGTAGTGAAGACCTCTCCAGTAGATCCAGAAGCAACAGCGCAACAGCAAGTGTTGTCTCAAGATCATGGGCTTAGATCAGCCCAGGGATATTTCCTACTTTTGGTCTGTGACTATCACCCCTTATTCCTTGTTGTTCTTCAAACACCTCTCTTCATTCTTCTGCTCTTCCAATACATTTTATTTAATTTTTTAAAGAGAGAGAGAGAGTGTGCATGTGAATGGGAGGAGGGACAGAGGGAGAGGGAGAGAGAGAATCCCAAGCAAGCTCCACGCCCAGAGCAGATCCCCCATGCAGGGCTCGATCCCATGACCCTGAGCTCACAACCTGAGCTGAAATCAAGAGCTGGACACCCAACTGACTGAGCCACCCAGGTGCCCCATCTTTTAATACACTTGAAACCAACTTCCTGTATTAAATTTTGCTCTATTTGAAAAACCTAGAATGGTCTCTGCTTTTCTGTCTGGACTCTGATTGATATAGTGACTTTTGGACAATAGTCTCAAAACCAACAGTTTTTCAGAAAAAAAAAATCATTCACTGGACAATTACAACATGCCAGGCACTTTTGTTAGGCATTTGGAAACACAAAGTCAAATAAGTAAGATATGATCCCTACCCTAAAAGAGATCTTAGCATGGTCAGCAAGAGAGAAAAGTAAATAAATGGTTGCAGCCATGGGATACATGTTAAATTAGAAATATGTGTAGGATTTGGGGCATGGAGAAGAAATACCTAAATAAAAATGGTTGACATGGAAAAATGAAGGTGGAGTAGGCTATGCTTGTGGGACAGTGTGAAGGTTAAATAAGACAAACATGGATGAAGAAAGTAGGAAGGGCATTCTACGTAGTTGCAACAGGTGTAGCTATGAACTACCATGAAACTTGGGAAATGTTATATTCTGAATAAGTAGACCTCACAGATGTATGCAGAGTTAACAAGGGGACAATCACCTACCGACCGAGGAGCCCCTGCCTTTCATGAACTGCAACACTGTTCAACCCCATGGTTTTCTATACTTGTTCTGATGTCAACTCATAGAAAGCTTTGCAAAAGTTTTTAGAAAATATACTAAGATATTTTCATTTTTATTCATGCAAATGCCATTGGAAGAGCTTTTCATCTGAAGGAAAGATTTTCATTAATCCCACCAAAAATAACCCATGTTTATAAAGTAAGGTCAATATTTCTAGCCTACCTCGATTACAGGTACTACACAAATTAATAATGGAACTATTAACAATCCTGTGGCCTGCAATTTATTATCTGATATTCATCTAAATGGGATCATTTTAGTGTGGGCACATTTGAAGATGGAGAACAGACATTCTCTTTTGCCGCTTACAAAATTCAAAGATTAAGAAACAAAATAGCAAGAGGATAAAAGAAGCATTGTTTTAACTACAGTATTTTGTAAGATGAAGATTTTTCATTTGATTATAAATCCCTTAAGGCCAAGAACTCTGTTTATTCACTCAACAGGTATTTATTGACAGCCATTTCATGCCAGACCCATTCAGGTACTTGCAGTGGAATAATTTAACTCTTGAACAAAACAGTAACCTTGATTTTTATCTAGTTTAGTGATTTACAAATCTTTTCTTTTTTCTTTTTATTTTTTGGCCTTAAAGCTCTTTCATCAAGTGAAAGTTCACATGCAAGTCCAGTAAAATCCAGTAGACATAAGGAAAACTGCTCCCTTTGAGCAGGTAGTGTGGGAGCCCAGACCCCCAGCAGCTTGTGCCCACTGCGTCCACCCCACCCAGCAGTCCCTAGGAGTAGTCACAGTTACACCAAGGCTTTATAGAGAACAACTGGAAAACCACTGATGTACTCAACCCCTCAACTTAGAGATAAGGAACTGAGAACCAAAGAGACACAGACTGCTGTCCAAGGCACACAGCTGGTGAGAGGTAAACCCACCTAGAACAGAGTCTGTGATGATTGAGGTCCACAGGATCTCAGATTTAGCAGGGCCCAGGTCTAAAGGGATTCAAAACTTCAAACCTGGCCAAAGGAGCCCTTCTTACATAAGAAAGTAAGAATTTTTTAAATAAAAAAAAAAAAAGATATTTTATATGTTGTGAGCTATGTCTGGATCTTTAGACTCATTTATGTTTTCATCATATTCATACATGTAAGAAGAACTAATAAAAATGTATTGATTATGATATGCAACCCAGATGGCTGCAATAAATTGAGCGTATAGTAATAAAAAAATGTATTGAGCACAGAGGTTTTTAGGAATTAAGTTAGAAAACCCAACCAACAGCTAATATCATCCTAAATGGGGCAAAACTAAAAGCTTTTCTTCTATGGTCAGGAACAATACAGGGATGTCCACTCTCACTGCTTTTATTCAACATAGTACTGGAAATCTTAGTCACAGCAATCAGACAACAAAAACAAAGAAAAAGCATCCAAATCAGTGATGAAAAAGTAAAACTTTCACTATATTCAGATGACATGACATTATATATAGAAACACTGAAACACTCCACCAAAACACTGCTAGAATTGATAAATGAATTCAGTAAAGTCATAGGATAAAAAAATCAATGTACAGAAATATGTTGCATTTTATACACCAACACTGAAGCAGAAGAAAGGGAAATTAAGGAATCAATCCCATTTACAATTGCACCATAAGATACCCAGGGGGGAAAAAAAAAGGAATTGACCTAACCAAAGAGATGAAAGACCTGTACTCTGAAAACTATAAAACACTGATGAAAGAAACTGAAAATGACACAAAGAAATGGAAAGATGTTCCATGCTCAAGGACTGAAAGAACAAATATTGTTAAAATGTCTATACTACCCAAAGCAATCTATACATTTGATGCAATCCCTATCAAAACACCACCAGCATTTTTCACAGAGTTATAACAAACAATCCTAAAATTTGTAAGGAACTTTCACAAAAGACCCCGAATAGCCAAAGAAACCTTGAAAAAGAAAAAGCTGGAGACATCACAATTCCAGACTTCAAGTTATATTACAAAGCCATGGTGATCAAGACAGTATGGTACTGGCACAAAAATAGACACATAGATCAATGGAACAGAATAGAAAATCCAGAAATGAACCCACAAGTATATGGTCAATTAATCTTCGACAAAGCAGGAAAGAATATCTGAAGGGGAAAACAGTCTCTTCAACAAATGGTGTTGGGAAAACTGGACAGCTCCATGCAAAAGAATGAAACTGGACCACTTTCCTACACCACACACAAAAATAAATTCAGAATGGATTAAAGACCTAAGTGTGAATCCTGAAACCATAAAAATCCTAGAAGAGAACACAGGCAGTAACTTCTTTGACATCAGCTATAGCAATTTCTTCCTAGCTATGTCTCCTGAGGCAAGGAAAACAAAATAAAAAATTAACTACTGGGACTACCTCAAAATAAAGAACTTCTACACAACAAAGGAAACAATCAAAACTAAAGGCAACCTACAGAATAGGAGAAGCTATTTGCAAATGACATATCTCATAAGGGGTTAGTATCCCAAATATATAAAAAACGTAAAAAGCTCAACACCCAAAAAATGAATAATCCAACTAAAAAATGGTCAGAAAACAAGAACAGACATTTTTCCAAAGAAGACACAGAGATGGCCAACTAACACATGAAAAGATGCTCAACATACTTGATCATCAGCGAAATGCAAATCAAAACTACAATGAGAAATCACCTCACACATGTCAGAATGACTAAAATCAACAACACAAGAAACAACAGGTGTTGGCAAGGATGTGGAGAAAAGGGAACCCTCTTGCACTGTTGGTGGAAATGCAAACTGGTACAGCCAATGTGGAAAACAGTATGGAGGGTCCTTAAAAAGTTAAAAATAGAACTACCCTATAATCCAGCAATCACACTCCTAGGTATTTACCCAAAGCATACAAAATTACTAATTCAAAGGGATACATGCACCCCGATGTTTATAGCAGCCAAATTATGGAAACAGCCCAAGTGTCCATCGATTGATAAATGGACAGAGATGTGGTATATATATACAATGGAATATACTCAGCCATAAAAAGGAATGAAATCTTGCCATTGAAAATGTGGATAGAGGGCGCCTGGGTGGCTCAGTTGGTTAAGCGACTGCCTTCGGCTCAGGTCATGATCCTGGAGTCCCTGGATCGAGTCCCGCATCGGGCTCCCTGCTCGGCGGGGAGTCTGCTTCTCCCTCTCCCACTCCCCCTGCTTGTGTTCCCTCTCTTGCTGTGTCTTTCTCTGTCAAATAAATAAATAAAATCTTAAAAAAAAAAAAAGAAAGAAAGAAAATGTGGATGGAGCTATGGAATATTATGCTAAGTGAAATAAGTCAGTCAGAGAAAGACAAATATCATATGATTTTACTTATATGCGGAATTTAAGAAACAAAACAAATGAGCAAAGGGGGGTGACAAGAGAGAGAGGCAAACCAAGAAACAGACCCTTAACTATAGAGGACAAACTGATGGCTACCAGAGGGAAGGCTGGTGGAGGGATGCATTAAATAGGTGATGGGGATTAAGGAGTGCACTTGTCATGATGTGCACCTAGTGAAGTACAGAAGTGTTGAATCACACATTCTACACCTGAAACTAACATTACACTCTATGTTAACTAACTGGAATCTAAGTAAAAAATTTAAGAAAAAAGTTAGAAAAACCAAGCAAGTATTTCATCTTGATCCATGAGTTACTGGTGATTAAACAGTATATACATTTCTGGCTGGTTTCAGGGAAAATTTACCAGATTTGTGAATTATAAAGACAGTTGAACATGTTTTCTACTTTGGAGGCAGATGGAGTTGCATCAAAATGTAAAAGCAATTTAAAAACTTTTATTGTATGATATGATTAGAGATTTACTTTAAAAGTATTTCCATGTGCTGAAACTTGCTCCATGTAGTAAAGCTTTAATAAAGTTTGAATTATGCAAGCACATGAGCTAGAATTGCAATTATATGTAATTGACTTTGCCAATGTAATTGAAATGCATGGGCTTACTATTTAATTTACAAATCTGTGCACAATTAGTTGTGTGTGATCTTTTTTATCTCTTTTTATAATGCTATACTCCTGTAAGTTATGTGAAATCCAAAAGCCTATTACTAAGGGCATTTGTAGATTAGTACACATCTCTGACATCCTTAATGAAATATCCATCCCCTTGCCATTCTGGCTCTTGGTTTGACTGATTAGGCAATAGCTCTAGTTAAGAGAGCCAAATTGGTTCTCTACTTAAAAGAGAGAAATTACCTTCCTCTTGATAATTATCTGCACTCTCATTCTAATCCTCAGCCACCACCACCACCAGTATAAGGCAAAGCACTGATTAAATATTTCTCTGTTCGTTCCATAAAAAAAGACTTCACAAATGCATATTTACTACCCTCCAGAAAATAATACCTTAAGTGGAATATATATTTATTATCTGCCTGAACTTGTCAACATTAAACAAATCTTTAATGCCTCTAATTTATACCCAGATACAGTACTTGAAATTTTAAATAGCAGTTCCAGGAAGCCAAAAGATTTTGTGTAACATGGGGAAAGAATTTCCTATCTTCTGGCCAGAAGCTGACTTCTCAACAATGTAATAGAATCAAATAATTACTAGAGCTTCTATGTCTTTATCTTAGGCACATGCTCTTCAATGGTTTCAGTGGATCATAACATGATCATTTTCCCATGGGGCCATCAAGGATGGGCTGGGTAGGAGTATCTGGTATTTGTTTGTGGAGCTTTTAAGAAGTTGGCATTTTGCAGCTTGCGTCTTCTCTCTCCACTCTGTTGGAAGTCTCTGATTAGCAACTGCTCTCTCTTCATTGGCTACAAGATTTTATGCAGCTATCTTTTATCCCTTGAGTGTGGTAACTAGACCCTTGATTATCAGGAACAGAGATTTGCTCAGGCCACTTTAAGAAAAATGGGAACATATAAAGATATGTGAGTGCCAAATCTTAAAAGCTATCCAACCATTAGGCAGGTCTTGAGGCAGGTCTCAAGAGGTCTCCACTTCTCTCATAGCTCATGTGGTCTCTCTTTCAAAGTGCCATTGTTTCCATCTCTGTGTCTACTCCATCTTTTTGGAGGAAATTCCCTAGAATAATTTTTCTGAATTCCCTAGAAATAATTTTGGAGGGAACTAGTCTGGTTGGCTTAACTAATTATTATTCGCCATAGGACAAAGTCCTTCACATCTGGCTTGGGTTGGGCCAAGTTGAGCCCATCACAGGTGGCCCTGCATAGATAGTCAGACCCTACTTCACTAAGCACTGGCCAGGGTGGCTTCTGCTATTAAAAACAAAAATAAAACAAAAATTCATGGTAGTAGGTACTCTAATTAATCTGCCCAATACATGTATAATTAGAAGGTACATGTGCCTCTTGCTTAGCTAAGAAAAGATCTCACAGAAGCCCAATGCTTCCTCCTTTTTGCACACTGAACTGGCAATTCCTAAGCTTTGGGCTTCTACAGAGCTTTGGCAAAACTTGACTCCATTTTACTTTGAATGATATATCCAGAGTCACCTTCTTTTGTCCAGTTACTCTTTGTGTTTTGAATAATTCACCTGGAATTTTGGTTTAAATGTTCTAGCCATCTCAAATTCCATTGGTTAAAAATAGTTATATCCATGTGCATTTAATAAATAGATCAGACTGCTTAACATTCTCTTTTCCATTCAGAAATCTGAAGGGTAGATTATTCACTTTTTGCTAACTTTCTAGTGACATTAATTTAGGGAACAGATTCTACAAACTCTAAGTCTTGACTCTCAGCTTTTGGAATAATAATGATTTCTTTAAATTTACCATCTGAACAAATAACAATCACCAAGATTTCAGAAAGATTAAAAACAAAATATATTTAAACCTTTCTAATCATTTTCTCCCTCAGTCTTTTCAGACTCTGGTTAATTACAGTGAGTTACTTCTTCAGGAATAAAAACGCTGTCCAGAAGTGTTCAGTGTTTGCGCAGTTAAAAAGGATATTGGAAAAAATGACCTTGCACACTCATTAATAGGAGTTTGGAAGTAACATTTCCTACTTATTATATTTCCACTATTTTCCTTAAAACTGTGCAGTTAAACGTGGTATTTCTCAGTTCCAAGAAAACTAAAGCTGACCTAAAATAAACTGAGAGTTAAAAATAGATCCAATATGGTGGGGTCAACAAAGCCTGTATTATTCCGATCTGATGATAGCACCACTGCACTTAAATTCTATGCATCTGTCTCTATCTCATATGTACACATATTTACTCTGAGGAAATGGGAAAGCGAAGCTCAGCTCAAGAGCAGTAATGTAAACAGCATCGCACCTATTCTCAGCAGGAATCGTTTGCACACCTGTCTTTCTTGGAAATGTTTCAGCTGGTTGTTTTCTCAGGTTCAGGTACAATTTCATTAGGCCCTGGAAACACCTTCACTGTGTCAACTGTGCTGGCCATTAGAGAGAAAGGGAGGAAGAGAGAGAGAATATTAGACAGCAGGTTCAGTTTTCTAGGTGCTTGTTTGATGTATCAGACACAAATATGTAAACTTATCATTTTAAAATAATATATCACATATGAAAGAGAGCTGCAACCATATTAAGGAGGCAAAGAAAAGGAATCCTAACAGGGCCTGGGGAGGAGTAAGGAAAGAAGTAACAGGAGGCTTCCTGGAAGCAGTGACCACTGAGTGGGGAAAGAGAAAAATACATTCTCCACAGAGAACATAGGAGTAAAAAGGACTTGGAGATAAAGAACTCTTCTTAAAGTCTTCTGTGTGGGGTGCTGAACATACTAGAAGGAGTTTAACATTCTGAAACATAAGGCGTAAGTTAAGCAAGGATTGAAAGATGAAGCTAACGAGACAAGCAAGACTAAACTCATATAGAGCCTTGCACACCACCATGTTGGGAAAAGGCTGCTGTGTTCAATATGATGTAATAAAAACTAATTATTGTAGACTCATGAGAGCTTATCCAAGAAACATCCTGTCACTTTAATACCCAGGCAGGATATTAAAGATATTTTCATACTGAGAACCTTTCACTAATTCTCCTGTCTATAACACTGCAGTCTACGCTTTCACTTTCAAATTCTAGCTACTTCGATCTAATGGCAACTCTTTAAGAGTGCAAAAAAAGGAAGTACAAACTATAAAAAATGTTGTAATTAAAAAAAAAACAAATAATCAAAAGAGTCTGTTTAACTGTTGCTTTCTGAGCTGCAAAGATCATGACAGATGTAGGAAGCTGAGTTGAAGAAAAGTTATGTTTGTTTTAGCCAACATTTTCTTCAAATATGAGGGGCTAAATATGTTGCCATTGTGCAGAGATTGGCTGATGTATCACTCAGATGCTTCTAGGATCAAAGAAAAATAGAAAGGCCTCATGAGGAGCAATTGATCAAAGTCACCAGGGGCCAAACTGCATTCTCAGAATCCTTGTGAGTGAGTAATCCACACCCCCATTCTCTCTCCAGCTCCAAGTAAGGTGAGTCCAATGGGCAAACTCTCATTTGGCCTCTTTGTCCCTGAGAACATTGCTTATGCTCCCTAGCACACACTGATGTCTACTTTTATAAAGGTCAAGGAGTCCGGGGCACCTGGCTGGCTCAGTTGGTGGAGCATGCGACTCTTGATCTTGGGGTTGTGAGTTTGAGCCCCACATTGTGTGTAGAGATTACTTAAAAATAAAAAAATCTTTGGGGTGCCTGGGTGGCTCAGTCGGTTAAGCATCTGACTCTTGATTTCAGTTCAGGTCGTGATCTCAGGGTCGTGAGATAGGGCTCCACGCTGGGCATGGAGCCTGCTTAAGATTCTCTCTCTCCTTCTCCCTCTGCCCCTCTCCTGCCTGCATGCTCTCTCACTTTCTCTCTCTCTCTCTGTCAAAAAAAAAATCTTTAAAAAAAATTTTAAAATAAAGGTCAAGTTGTCTTATAACTAGGGTGACCAGATATCCTGCTTTACCAGGCACAATCCCAGTTTATGTCTGTGCTGTCAACCCAAATACCAATAGTGGCTTTTTTCACTCTCAAAAATGTCTCTGTTTAGATAATAAATTATACAGTCACCCTACCTCTAACCAGTTTCAGCAGGAATTCAACGTCTGCTTCTGAGCCTCTTCTATTTACTCCGCACAAGCAGCTGATCTCATGGAATTCCAGTGAATTCCTGTGTAACATAACAATTTGAGTAGTGTCTTAGAAATTAGAGGTAAGAGTTTGAGCTATAATTTATACTTGCCAGGAACCCTCAGAAAAATTCCCAGATTACATGTAATAAACATAAATCCTTGTTGCAGTCCTCTGGAAAATAAATAAATAATTTTTAAAAACATAAGGAAGGCCCATCCTACAACCTCAAGTGAAGATGGTCAAGGGACTCAGAAAACCCAGGGCAAAGAGCTTCATGACAGCCGAACTGGGAGGCGCCACCAGAAGCGCCGTTCTGAGGACAGGGTGTTTGGTCTGAGTGGGTGGCATGCTCCTAATAACGTGTCCCTCATCCCCGTTGGCCACTGAACAGCACATTCCACAGAGTTTTTGATCCCTTGGCTCTCCCGCCTTCCCCAGCTCTCAGTCTTTCACAGAGGAGTCTGAACTGTTGCTTCATTTGTTTTATTTTTAAGAAACAACTCTGTTGAGGTCTTAACATAGAACAAACTGCACATGCTTAAAGTGTACAATTTAATTAGTTTTGACATCTGTTTGCTCCTACCACGATAATGAACATACCCATGACCCCAAAAGATCCCCCCACCCCACCCCTGGTAATTCCTCCAGTCAGCCCATCCTGCTCCACAACTCCCATCCCCAGGCATCTTTCATGTGGTTTAAAACAAAACAAAAGAAACAAACAAATAACATTTTTAAAAAGTGATCCTTCTCAAATATTTTTTTAATTGCTTAATTTAAACCGCCTGAAGCTCTCAGGTTTCTTGCTAATCCATGTGAAACGTATATAGCAATCTGCTTAGTTGTCTGGCACACTTTTCACATTAAAAAAATAAATAAATAAAATACAAGAAAATTCCAAGAGAGCAAAGAACATATTTGGCTTGTTTAACAAGCGTAAGGAAAAGAAGCATTTGCTTTAGTTTAAAGCCATTAAAAGCATTCTTTCCTATGGAAAGGCGAATGCCAGGAATAGCTAGACACTGAAATGGTCCAAGTTTTTATTAAAAAATGAGAGATGGCATCACTAAAAGAAAGGCCCACTCAGATAATAGAAATAAATCAAATTTTCCCCTGAGTGGAATGCCTTGTTTCCACAAAGGTGTTAATTATTGAGCAACTTTCCCATCAATACTTTATCTAACAAACTGGTAACTCTAACTTTGAAAAAAATGCTCAAAGTTTATTCTTGGTTTGGATTGCTTTGGCTCTGGGGGAAAAAAAGCAAACAACCAACCTTTTCTTTTTAATGATGGGAAACATTGGAAGAGCACAGTTCTGAGATTCTTCCATTAGGTAACTTCATGAGCTTTCAAGTCATTTCACTTCAGCTTCTCGTGGTATGATGAAGCATCTTCAAAGCCCCTTCAAGCTCTAAATTTTATACTTTGTGACCTTTCCAGGAATATCTGTGTCCAACAAAGGGCCCAACTGGTTCACACTCACCCTGGCGTGGAAAGAAGAGAAAAACCAGAAATTCCCCTCCCATGGCACTCCTCTGCCATAGCTGTTAAACTGGCTAGTGTCTTATAGCTATTATATAACTTTGGCGGACTCAACCAGAAAATAACTTCCTTAAAAATCAAAAAAATATTAACTCAAGGACTAAAGAATGATGTCACAGAAATGGTCCGAGGAGAAAAGGCTTAGCCCAGGGCAGCTCATCACACGGCATCTTGCGGCCACCACCGTTATGCCAGAGAGAAAAAACCTTTCAAGGTCTCCATCACTGAGTCGCCAGCTCCCAGTTCAGTTTCCTAATCCGGTGTTTCCCGGCCTGTTATGTGCCCCAGTACTACAGAAAATGAAGGTTTTTACACCACACCGAGGTACAGGAGGGTGCTGAAGGTCAGGGGTCGCATGTCCAGGAGCTTTGCCTACCCTAGTCCCTACCAGGTATTTCCAAGGACTGAAGAGTGCCATACCTCAACGTCCTATGACCTAGGCCAGGTCTACTGCTGTGGGACAGCACACTGGTTGCGAAGCTCCACCCAGGGCAGCGCCGTCTACTTGGCTGACACAGAGTACGTTACATTGACCAGCTGCAGGAGCCTAGAAAAACAAATATCAATTTTTACCTTTTACTTCTGTAATAAGAGGCAGGTCCCCATAAATTGGGGAATTCCCCCAAACAGATGCAGGCAGATGATGGGGGGAAAGGGAAGGGGTGAGGGGTGGGAAGACCCGCCAAAAACCTATTCACGTACACAAATTTGTTTCACTGGACCTCGCCAAGAACAAGTGTGCCATATGACAGGAGGAAGACACCTTGGGCTTAGAAACATGACTTCCGTACAGCTTGATACCGCATAACTGTGAGATCTGTCTGCCTCCCTGGAGCTACTCAAAGCAGCAACACTAAATTCAGTGAGCCCATTCTTTCACAGGAATAATTCCATCTGCATACTAAACAGTATTACCCAGAAGCCCAGGTACAAGTGCCTCTGCTTACAGGGTCCTATTCTGGCCCTGCTCTGGCCGCACCCCCTCCTCTTCAGGTGAGGTGACCAAGGGACCACTCGGCCTCACCTGATGTCCCCACTCTGGGCACGTACCATTCACCCCTTCTAGACTATACTCTGCGCATCCAGGACTCGGAATTCCCTGCCCAAATGACCACTTCCAGGGCCAGTGCAAGTTTTTTGCTAAGGAATCAAATGCTATACTATTGGGTGCACACACTCAGCACCGAAGGATGGCTGATGGGTGACTCTTTGTGGGGAGCACATATGTGACTGGAACATGGGGGTTGGAGGGTGTGCACTTATCTGTGAGGCCCCTGCAGGGAAGGACAGAACGAGGGTGGGAAGAGAAGAGGAGTGGAGATGGAGAGACTTTACTTCTTCTTTACCTACTCAAAAGTCAAGACAGCCAGGCCATCACCTGCCCTCAAAGCAAGATCATCTATATCATTATCTATATCATGTGGCCTTTCAGAGCTTCCTCGACACAGAACTTGGAGATCATTAGCCCCATTGAGAACTGAAAAACCACAGAGACTGAGCCACCCCCATGCCTCAGCTAACTGGGATAGAGTTCAAGACTTCTGATTCCATAAGACCAACTGTATCTCCTGGCAGGCGAGGGCACACTGCTCTGGGAGGGCCGTCCACAACACTAGAGTTACCTCAGAGTATAAGGAAATGGTAAGGGCACTCACCCAGACCAAAGACAGGGTGGGACAACATGAGGGGCAACAGTGTTCCTCCTGCCTGGGATCCTGAAACCACAGATTTCCACATGAGTCCCTTCCTCATCCTACAGCTAAGACGCTGTATTTTTCTCAGTCAGACCTACCATGCTAACACCAGCCTCTGTCACTCTGCTTCCTAGGGGGACAATCAGAATCCAAGCCTAACCCTCCACACCATATCAGACGCAGGGCTTTGGGACTACACAGTTTCACCATTGATTCTAGCCTCTGGGAGGTGCAGCACTACATCTATGTCACCCCATGTATGACTGGATTGAGGCTGGGCACTTGATCCCAAGCCAGCCAATTCAATGGCTTCCCAGCAGCTGAGTGATTTCTCCCTTGGAAAAACATGAACTAATAGGTAGCCTCAGCCAGTGATGACCTGATACAGCATTAGGGCTGGCAGCCAAGTTGGCTGATATGCAAGATGAAAAAGCAGAGAAAGTCCACTGATGAGGAGAATGCATCCAATACACAGAAACAGAAGCAAGAGACTATGCATCCCCTGAGAGCCTGGGAGAGTGGTTTCGGGTTCCTCGTGGCTCTCCAGGCTTCAATGTGGTGGCAATCTTTCATTGAAATTAAATTTTCTTCCTGCACAAGGGGCCAATGATATTTCTGTATCCTTAAACACGCTATAAAGACAAAAACAGGTAAAAACACCTGATTTCACTTGAGCACACCTGCATGTGTCTAGCATGAAGCCCAAAGAAACTTGAGTAGAAGTCTGCGCAGTTCAAGATCACTCTTTAAGACCCCATTCACACAAATTAATATGCCCAACATCTGTCATCTAGGTTCCACAACCATCAGGATCATGAACCATATATACCCCTGAGGACCTCTGGTCCCATGCACCTTGCTCAGAGGATGGCTGAGTCGTCTACCTTCCAACCCTGACTTTCCCTGAAACACCATCTATACCTCTACACTGAGATTCTTGCACAGAGTTCTTCCTCTCACCCGTACCAGACCACCCTGAGAAAGAATGGAGTCCAATCCTAACGTGGTTCCTTTGGACCTCACTACATCACGTACCAGGCATCAAGCACCATGGCACTAGCTACTTCTTGAAGAACTGCCCATAGCAACCATTCCTCCTCCTGCACCCTGTTCTGCTTTCAATCTTCAAACTTCTATCCTTTTGATATATGCCCTGTTTCAGCACTTAGACTTAACACCAAGCACAACCTTCTGGATACCCCTTGGCTTCTCAATATCTATAATTGGGGCTCACATCAGCTACTCTTCTCTGAACACCCTTGGCAAACCCCCATCTCAGTAGTGATCCTCTCCTATCCCTGCATGGTCAAGTGTACCCTGCAGACCAGAAAGCAGGTACCAACCACAAGACTTCACACCTCCACAGGCACAAAACTGGAAATCATTTGGCTAATATAATAAATTAATCACTGCAAAACTGTAGAGAATCAAAACCCTGTGAGTCACAGCTGGACTGAACACATTTCACACCAAACTTCAAAATCCCATCAGACACACAGTTTACATAAATTCACCTTTTAAATATAAGCTGTCACAATGTTGTTCACAGAAGCAACAGTCCAGGGAAAATGTCATTATGTGCAGTGGAAGGTCTTAATCTGACTGGGCAGTGAGTGAAATTATCCACAAAGATGCATTCTCCAGGGAAGGCCTCAGGGCCCTGAGGAAAGCAATCAAAGAGAATTCTTTTTCCTGGAAGAGAAGCTAACCATAAAATGTCCAATCTCTAATGAAGGGCACACCTCTCCTTAGCAGTGCAAAAACGGATTTAAGCTTTACATAGTTAAACAAACTGCCTCCAAGAACCATTATTTCTCTTTCCGCTTTTCAACTTAGGTCTTCAGAAAGCTGCCAGTCATTCTTACCCGGGAACTCAAATTTTACTGTAACACAATGACCACCTGATACAGCTGAAGCTCTTTGATCTTATCCAGATGCAAGTACCTCTCACCCCTGGGTCTTTGTTCATACCGTCAACCCTGCCCTGTGGCTTTGCCCCTCCTGGCTTCCCACTGAAATCCCAACTTTTCTTCAAGGCCCAGCTCAAATTCCTCCCCATTTGGCAGTGATCTTTCTCATAGCTCTGAATTCTGACAGTGCTTACTACCCATGTCACTAATTTGGCATCTGTCATGTATTGCGTGATGTTGTTGATTTCCTATGAAGTCAACTTTCTCGTTCTATTTAGCCTGCCTGGAGCTCTGATATCTATCAACATCCCACTGATGAACCGCAAAGCAATATGAGACCCTTAAGTATTTTTTTTTTTAAAGATGAGACCCTTAAGTATTAAAGAAAGATTCAACTCAATATATTGCATATACGTAAGGCTGAAATGAATATATATGTTTGAGAAAGATTTTGAGAAATAAGATTTGAAATAAATTGGGTTGTTCAAATCCCACTCTTGGATTTGGGGTGGCCCCATAAAATGGCTGTCAACTGTGGCATCCCCAGTCTTGCGTCTGGCTGAACAGGGACAATCTGGACAAGGGCAGATGAAAGAAAAACTCTGACTGTGGTCCAG
Source organism: Neomonachus schauinslandi (assembly GCF_002201575.2). Classification (NCBI taxonomy): domain Eukaryota; kingdom Metazoa; phylum Chordata; class Mammalia; order Carnivora; family Phocidae; genus Neomonachus; species Neomonachus schauinslandi. Next base: position 12,811,012 of record NC_058410.1, on the reverse strand, counting down.
AAGAACCCATGGTCTGAACACCAAGTTCAAAATTCCAAGGTTATCTAAAAAATGGCAATTCAAAGGGGCAAAAGAATGCAATGTATGGAATAGTTCAAGGCAACTGTTTCAAAATTAAAGTGGTAAACAGCTGGAAAACTCTTTTTTGTGGCCCCTAGGGCATGACTTAGAGATAAAAGTGGAAACTTAAAACAACCATACAAGGCTGGGCAGTGATTCTTAGGTACTAACACTCAAGGATCTACAACACCCTCTTCTACAAAACTCACATTCCTTCCGCCTGTGGATATATTCCCTCAGTCATGTATACTCTGTTCAGTGAGGATTTTCTCTTGGTATAACTCCAGAGTGTAGCATAATGCCTGGAACCCAGTATGTTCTCAGTAATAATATATTTAATTCTAAAAGCTGCTTTGTTCAGTTATATGCTTAGTACCTTAGAAAGTGACTGACACATAGTAGACTCAATCAATATTTGTTGAATTAATGGGAATAAATGAATTGGTGAATAGATGCTTGCCAATGTGCCCAACCCTCTCTAGGTGTTGGAGAACATGAGCTTTCCCTCTAGTAGGTTAAAGGAATTAAATTATTGTGATATATTTTATTCAGTGTCAAGTGAATATGGGAAGGATGGGGGTACCTCATTAAAGGTGAATATGAAATAACCATTGAATCACCTTAGACCAAATGCCCCAGCTAATCTAGATCTAGTGCAGTAAACAATTAAATAAAAGACCATCAGTCACCAATCCATTGCAGACATCAATAGTCTAAAGTATTCCTCCTTGATATACAAGGCAATTAAATTTTAGTCATGAAAAGACTGGGCTCCTTGTCATAGCTCACTCCCCCAATATTTGTGACAATGCTTACTACCCATGTAGTAACACCTCTCCTAATAACAAACACACGCCATTAGAATCGGATTGAAAACCACCACCCTCAAGCACCCCTGGCCCGACCATAAAAACACATGTGCCTTTCCTTATGTCTGTATCACTGATAAAAGTTAAGTGTCCAATCCGGCTTACACCTTGACACAGACAACAGCCTTTAATCTTCTAAAGGTGCAGTCTTCAGCACACATGTATGTGCATGTGCACTTAGGTACAAATACACACACGTGTACACACACACACAGACACCACCATGTGGCTCCTAAAGGCAAGAGTTTAATACTTCCCTGAAAAACAACAGCTTAAAGACTACCGAATTAGGGGATATTGGTTAATTACTCATTTATTAAATTATTCACTTACTCTTTATTCATTCATTGAACATTTATTGAGTCCCTACTCCGGCAAGTATTTTTCTAGGTATTGCAGAAAATTCAAAGACAAAAATAAGACACATTCCATATCTTCAATGATACTGCCATCAATTGGAGAAAAGAGACAGAATCACTGTGGAATGAGATCTATGCCAACAAAGAGAAGTCAGGGAGCTGCTATGATCACACGAGTCCAGGAACTCACTTTTACTGAGCACCTGCTCTGTGTGAGGAGCTTTTCAGAGGGTATTTCACTAATTCTTACAACAGCCCTATGCAGGAGGTTTTTTAAAAATCCAAGTTTTAAAAAAGAAACTTGAGGAATTTAAGTATTTGTTCCAAGTCACTCAGCTAGCAAGTAGTGGAACCAGGATTTTAATCGAGCTGTATTTGACTCACGAGTCTGTTACCTGGAGTATTCGGGCATGGCTTCAATGAAGAGATGAAACTTTCTGTAAATATTAAAAGAGGAAAAGTCATTTACCAGGCAGAACTTGTGAATGGGTAAGAGGGCATCCTGACCAGTAGGAATAGCATATTTGGAGACTCTTCAGAGGAGACTATGTAAGGACCAGCTAGTAGACCAGTGCAGCTGGGCAAAGGGTAAGGTAAAAGACTGCATGCATGTCGTGTCATCTGGATCACTTCCTCGTTTCTTTTGGAAGTTCTCACTCTGGACCAAATACACCATCTCTTCCATGACCAATCCGAGTTTGCAAACATGTGACCATTGCCAGCCGAAGGAATCCTCTCACCCTCCCTCTGCTGGCAGCTTAGATAATGTTTATTTTTCATCATTGCCTCATTAACCTCACTGTGAGGAATTCAGGTTCATCAAAGCAGCATTACCAATATTTACGTCAGTTTTCAAACTTAATTTCTCAGTGTGGAAGAGAAACAAGGCAGTTGTGAAATGTTTTTATTTCATGAGCACAGGACTTCTATAATTGCTTCTCATTTTGGCTGTCATTGAAGATACCTCCCTGTTTTTCCATTCAAACAGTAAACACTTCTTTGACTTCCTGGACTTCCTGAATAAGAAGATAAATAGTAATGACTCTTACATGTTTCATTATAATGAACTGTATTTTTGAGGTCGTTGTAAATGCTGTGCAATACATCTCCATGAAATAAGATGTGATTGAGAGAATGACTATGCGCCTGACACTCTGATTCCATCCCAGGGACTGGTCTGTCTCTGGATATTTTCTGGTAGTACAGTCTGGGTATACCTGGAGCCTCTGACAGCCTGACTCAACTCTGCATCTTTATCAGTATCTCTCCTCATGGATGCTAAGCCCTTTGAGGGTAGGGTCCACCCCTTGCTCACCCCTGTATCCCCAACATCTGCCATAGTACTGAGTACCTACTAGGATGCTGACAGTTTTTGTTAAATAAATGATTCCACAAAATCATCCCCAAATGGTTCTTCTGCCATCTGCTGTGTTTGCCAAAAAATTATCAGTTATTAACACATTTAAGGAACCCAATAGGATAATTAATTCAGGGCGGCCTCTGATAGGAAAAATGCCCGTTTTGATCAAGGAAGATGAAAGAGAATTGTGGTTGGACAAAATTATAATACATGACTACTCCTGATTCTCACCTCCCTGTGCAGTGTGTCAATTCTATGCCCTTACATCAATGTCTTTGTGCAGCTCAAACCAGGGCTGACAGTCATACCACCTCCAAAGTACCTGACCTTCCTGAGTTGCTTTCTTCTCTTTAGTTTCCCCATCAATACTCTGCTAGACGGTGACAGCTAGACGGTGAGGATATGGGATGCTAACAGAAACATGACTTGCTGGAAGAAGAGGACAAGGGCTCTGTGGGCTGGGTTTGGGATATTAGAAGACTTTGCAAAATAGTCAGTCAATGCTTCCAAGCACAGACAAGTGAGGGAGTAAGGGTATCCAAATATCCTACATGCTAACAAGGCTAAGCAGTGAGAAGCAGAATTGAAGCAAACCACCCAAATGCCTCCTTGGCTGTTGTTCACTCACTCTTCCCCAAGCAGATCAAGGACGAGATATTACAATGACAGTGAAGCAGCAAACCCATGGCTGAGAGGCAATATGGTTGTGGCTTCTGAGTCAAGGAATCCCCAAACTATAAAAAAATGATGCTAGCAAGTGAGGACCTTGCCATTCATCATACAGTTTTTGGGTGAATCAAAACATCAGAAGTTTTTTCTTTCTGAGCCAGAAGCAAGCAGCTGCTCAAAAACAGAAGTAGATGCAGAGCCTTGCCGCACAGAGCCCGGCTAGCCAGGCTCAGGTGGCCAGAGCCCTGCCCCAGCTGGCCAGCGGCAAGGATGGGGTCCTGGGTGTGATGGTAGCCGAAGGTACCACAGACCACGGCAACAAGCACACGCACGGAAAAAACCGGGCTGATGGGCCCAGACATCCATCCAGTGCCAGGAGGTACTTGAGGGAGGAAGCAGCCCCAGAGCTCAAGCACTGACGCTAGAGCGAGGGTCATGGGAGGAAAAAGCCACCCTGCTTTGTCCACAGGCTGGCCTCCCCCCCATTCTCTAACCCTCGTATTCTCAGGGGCATAGCAGTGATCTCCTGGTTGCTGTTGCCAGAGCTCCTAACTCACACACACATTAGACTCTTGTCCACGTTCCTAGAGGGGGAAACAGGACCCAATTTCAACTAATGAATTTTGGACACTGGGGAAGTGAAATTAAAGTGATTTTGTGGGTGAGGGCCTCTGGGTTGATTCGATGTACTGTTATGGCTTCCACATCTGAATGTATATGGAGCAGATGTGTTACATACTTGCATTCCCCTACTCCTTAAGTATCTGAGGGATTCTCCTATTCAGGGTGTGCGACACATAGAAAGGTGCTAATGAAACTGAGGGTTGCTGGAGTGGTGGGGGGTGGGAGGGATGGGGTGGCTGGGTGATAGACACTGGGGAGGGTATGTGCTATGGTGAGCGCTGTGAATTGTGCAAGACTGATCAATCACAGACCTGCACCTCTGAAGCAAATAATACATTATATGTTTAAAAAAAAGAAGAAGAAGATAGCAGGAGGGGAAGAATGAAGGGGGGGCAATTGGAGGGGGAGATGAACCATGAGAGACTGTGGACTCTGAGAAACAAACTGAGGGTTCTAGAGGGGAGCCTGGTGATGGGTATTAAAGAGGGCACGTTCTGCATGGAGCACTGGGTTTTATAGGCAAACAATGAATCATGGAACACTACATCAAAAACTAATGATGTAATGTATGGTGATTAATGTAACATAATAAAAAAAATAATAAATAAATTTAAAAAAAAAGAAAGGTGCTAATGGAACATCATCCCCCCACCACAACAAACTGCCTCAGGTGGTCCAGAAGAAACACTACAAAATCCTACAAGGGGAAAGGGAAGCTAGGGCTTATTCATGCTATTTCCCAAGTGCATCATCACCATCTGTATGAGGCAGCCACCTGGTACACCTCTTTTAAAAATTAAAAAAAAAGCATCTGAAAACTATAAAACATTGATGAAAGATATTAAAGGTGACACCAACAAATGGAAAGATACTCTGTGCTCATGGATTAAAATAATCAATATTGTTAAAATGTCCATACTACCCAAAGCAATCTACAGATTCAATACAATTCCCATCGAAATAACAGCATTTTTCACAGAACTAGAACAGATAATACTAAAATGTGTATAAAACAACAAAAGACCCTGAAAACCCAAAGCAATCTTGAGAAAGAACAAAGCTGGAGGTATCATAATTTCAGATTTCGAGAATATACTAAAAAACTATAGTAATCAAAACAGTATGGTACTGCCATAAAAAGAGACACACAGATCAACAAAACAGAACAGAGAGCCCAAAATAAACCCATGCTTATATGGTCAATCAATCTATGACAAAGGAGGCAAGAGTATACAATGGGGGAAAGACAGTTTTCAGTAAATGGTGCTGGGAAAACTGGACAGCTACGTGCAGAATGAAACTGGACCACTTTCTAACACCATACACAAAAATAAACCCAAAACGGACTAAAGATCTAAACGTGAGAACTGAAACCATAAAAATCCTAGAAAAGAATGCAGGCAGTAATTTCTCTGACATTGCTCATAGCAACATTTCCCCAGGTGCTTCCTAAGGCAAGGGGGGAAAAAAGCGAAAATAAACTCTTGGGACTATATCAAAATATAAAAGCTTTTTGACAGCAAAGGAATCCATAACCAAAACAAAAAGGCAACGTACTGAATGGGAGAAAATATTTGCAAATCATTCATCCAATAATGGGTTAATATCCAAAATGCCTAAAGAACTTATCAACTCAACACCAAAAAAGAAAAAAAAATCTGGTTAAAAATGTGCAGAGGATCTGAATAGATATTTTTCCAAACAAGACACACAGATGGCAAACAGACACATGAAGAGATGCCCAACGTCACTAATCATCAGGGAAATGCAAACCACAATAAGATTTAACTTTACACCTGTCAGAATGGCTAAAATTAAAAAGATAATACATAACAACTGTTGGTGAGGATGTGGGGAAAAATGAAACTTGTGCACTGTTGGTGAGAATGCAAATTGGTGCAGCCACTGTGGAAAACATTATGAAGGCTCCTCAAGATATCAAAAATAGAATTACCATATGAGCCAGTAAATCTGTTGGGTATTTACCCAAAGAAAATGAAAGCACTAATTTGAAAAGATATATGCACCCCTATATTTATTTCAGCTTTATTTGCAATAGCCAAGATATGGAAGCAGCCCAAGTGTCCATCAATAGAGGAATGCATAAGGAAGATGTGTTGTGTACACAGATGCACACACGTGTACACACACACACACACACACCACTGCAATATTATGCAGCCATAAAAAAAGGATGGGGTCTTGCCATCTGTGACAACATGGGTAGACCTAGAGGGTATTATGCTAAGTGAAGTAAGTCAGACTGAGAAAGCAAATACCATACGATTTCACTCATTTGCGGAATCTAAAAAAACCCACAATGAATAAACAAACAAAAAGCAAAATCAAACCTATAAATACAGAGAATAAACTGATGGTTGCCAGAGAGAAAAGGGGTTAGGGCAAAATGGGTGAAAGGGAGTGTGAGATACAGGCTTCTAGTTACAGAATTAGTAAGTCACAAGAATTAAAGGTACAGAATAGGGAATACAGTCAACGATACTGTAAGAGCACTGTATGGTGACAGATGGCAGCTACACGCGTGAGTATAGCATAATGTATACAGACGCTGAATCACTATGTTGTACACCCATAACTAATATAGTATTATATGTCAGCTACACTCAAATTTAAAAACTGAAACAAATTAATTTAAATTAAATAGTAGCTGTTAACCTCCTACTAAGCTCTTGTTGAAATTACAGGTCTTGTGATATTCCCATTTGGAGTTGGGTCGACTCAGATTCAATGACGAACACGATGGGAAGGGCCCACAAGCCTTACTCATGAAGTTGAAATGGTACATCCAAGAACACAGCTGCTTTGGCTCTAGTGGTATCTTGGGTTTATATGATAAATGGCAGCCACCCTTTGAGGCAAACTTCTATCCCTCCACTCTGCCATTTAAGGTAAACCCACTGGCTCAAAATCCTTTGAGCTCCCCAATTTACAGAGGTCGTCTTAAACACCTAGGCCTGGTTCACTGATGGTTTGTCTAAGCTGAAACCTAGTGGTGTTCACTGGGCTGTTGTGGCTGTTCAAACCCAGTGCCAGGTATGGAGAACTGAAAATAGATGAAGTTGCTTCATTCAGTGGCAGAACTCAAGGCAGTCCTCACAGCTCTGGCCAACAAACCCCTTAATGAAACGAGCTATATTTTTACCGACTCTTGGTTCTTGCCAATGGCTTAGCTGTCTGGTCTGCCACTTGGAAGATGACGGACAGACAGAGATTAAAGACACCCCTCTTTGGGACGTGCACTATGGAAACAAGTCATGGTTGTCATTCATGTAGTTCCCATAGGGGTCCATTTTCTGATGAGACCATCTAGAATCAAGCTGCTGATCAAGGCTGCACCATTCAGATTGCCACCATGGCCACTTGGATCCATCACTGCACTGACCACATTCATACAAAAAAATGCACCACCCATGCAACAAAAAATGATAATGCAGAAGTTAACACTGTGACTTGTAACTCCTGCCAAAAGTTGGTCCATTTGTCTTACGGTAAAAGAAGCCATACTGCATTGGTATTAATGCCTTCTGCTCTTGGCAAATTGACTATGTCAGACCTTGACCTCCTCCCAGGGATACTGTTGGAACCTCACCACTGTTGACACTTTTTCAGGGTACAGTGTTGCTGTTCTAGTCCAATCAGTCAACTCTGGCCACACCACTGTGGCTCTGGAAATGAAACGGTGTCATTTTTTTCTGCCTTCTGGATCATTTATAATCAGAAAATGGTACGCCTTTTGTTGTAAAGACCACCCAACAAGGGCCAATAGTTAAGATATTTGATGGGTATTCCATGCTCCCTCCAATCCACGGGTCTCAGAGATTATTGAACACTGGACCAGCCTTCTCAAAAATCATTTCAAAAAGATTCTGACTTAAAAATTTCTTCTTTAATACTTCCTGGTCCACAAGTAAGTAAGGTAGTTTGGCCATTGAATGCAGCAATCCCCAAAAAGGGTTTGTCCCGGGTAGTGATCAGAAAGAAAGGGGTTATATATACCTATTTTGAAAATCCAACATTCCACCCTAACAATTTCTGAACATGACATGGCCTTCTCCCCTAATAGCAACCTCAGGCCAGCCTGTTTGGTATACCCTCTGAGTGGTAATCCAGACAAAAGGGGACCTACCATATCCAAACTTAAATCTGAGTCAGCCACCTGGATTCTCTTATTGAATTACAATGGTCTTAGATCATGAAGACAATGACCACGTAGTTGGGTACATTGAGTTTCCACGTAGGCCAGGAGGAGGACAAAACTGGTCTCTGTAAATTTATAAAGAATGCTCTTGTCCCACTTGTACCTGATTTTTCTAGACAAAAAGTTGGGGTTCAACTAGGGAATGACTGGGGGAGGGGAGAGAGAAGTGCCATTATAGCTACTGGCATGGAAAGCATGACTTCACAGCCACTGAAGGAAAGTAACAGTCCTAGCACTGGGGTGGGGAACACCTCAGACCCCTGTTACCAGTGGAGGGACATCCTGTGGTGCAACTGTCACGTACAAAGGCACCTCTGTCACTCTAGTTTGGGATTTTTTGCTAAACTTGATTTAGGTCACCATTACACAGGTTTTGTTAAGTCATGGGGGTAGACATGGAGGGGAGGAATAATCAATGCTCTCTTAGTCGCCTATATCCAGCACCATAGCCTAATAAAACAATCATATGGCCCACTGGAGTGAAGCAGGAGCTTCAGGTGGCAATCAGACACATTGCTGGATTTATCATTCCCATCCATGGGCCATACAAACAGAAAGATTCATGTGGGCATGGCTGGTCCTGAACTATTCTACTAGGCCTGACATCACAGGATACTCCTTCGCTGGGAATACGGCTCACTTCTTGGCCCATCTATTGCCATCTGTAACTATTGTCAATGATACTAAAGATCAGTAGGTCAGTCTAAACTCCCTTGCACAAATTGTGATGGATAACAGAGTGGTCTTAGACTATATCCTGGCTATATTGGGAAACAAAAACATCCACCAGTCTCCCTAGGACCTACTTGCAGTTGGTTGAATCCTGGGGAGTATGGTTGAGGTGAATACTGCAAGTATCAGAGTCCTGTTCACCATACCCTTAATGAAAGTCTATATGAAAGAAAATTGACCAATTTGGCTCTAGCATTTGTCAGTCAGATTAATCAGAAGAGCCAATGTAGTAACATATTTAAGTGAAAATTTGCCAAAAGTCAAGACTGTATAGGACCAAGGGGTTGCTTATTAGGAGAGTATTCAGAGGGTCTCTCACACTCTTGAGAATGCCAAGAATGCAAGCCCTGATTTCTCTTTACTCAGATCATTCTCAGAATCATGTTTGCAATGAGCAACCTTGGGGGTGAGGTCATGTCTACCTCCATATAAAAAAAGTAGTCTTACTTCCTGCTTGCTAAAAATGGTGGGTTCCTCAAGCTCAGTATTCCCCAGCTGTGACTCAAACCCACCACCTGTGCAGCATTTACCCAGACCCTCCATATTGCCCCCTGTGGGACTTGGGGGACAAGGGAATGGACACAAACATGCTGGTGCTCCTGCTGTTCACTGTGCCATGTGTAATTCAGTCCTTTGTCTCTGACCCTGGAGCTTCATGACTTCTGCCATTACCCACAAAACCCTAACAGACTAACATTAACGTGGAAGGAGGGTAAAACTACAAATCATCAGTTTTTGACACTAGTTAAGGGCAGGGTGAGAGGAGATGGCTGATACTCAATGAAGTGAGTAATCATATTGACATGGCATTCCTTTAGGAGACAGGCTGAAGAGAGATCATTCTTATTAACCTTAAAAAAATGAATGTCCCATAATGAAACTGCTACTGCACATCAGGTAGATAGATGGAAGAAACTCCCCCATTGGCCTTCCCGTTCCAGGATTGAGAGGGCTGTTCAGGCATCACTCGAATAATACAGAATAGGTCATCACAGAAGGCACTGTGGGCAACAGAAAAAGTGTGGGTTATGGATTTAGACAGGTCCCGTTTTTAATCCTGGCTTTGTCCTTAACTCTGGGAACTAAGGTAAATTATTTAAGGCCTCAGAAACCTCCTGTTTTTACATCAGTACAATGGGAATATTAACACCAATCTCATGCAGAATAAATAAATTAGTTGTCAGGAAAATCACCTAGCCCTGTGCCTGATGCCTGCCCCTTCCCCTCACCCCGTCTACCTAGAGAGACCAGGTGCCCTGCCTCAGAGCCCTTAGCTGACAGCCTGTCTCATTCACACCCACCCCTCCCATGCAGTCATGGGCCAATTTACTCCTCATCAGCACAGAAGGCCTCTTCTTCACAGGCCCATAGTGGGGCACCACCCATTTGCCGACTCTGGCTGAGAGACACTGACATGCTCCTGACACAGAGAGACATGCCAGGGACTTCCTCAGCCCCTTCTCTTCAGTCTTCCTCCTGCAGCTGCTGCTTTTGAGCCTGGAGGCCACGGGACAGAAAAACAAAGCTGAAAAAGGCCTATGCTGGTGTTAAGGGGTTGGAGTCACCTTTCTGTGTCCCCACAACTATTGCCAAACGGAAAAATATGCATCACTCAGCGCTCCTTTCAGTATCTCCTCCTCTCCCTTCCCCACCTCTATCGCTCCCTGCTTCCAGGCATAGTAGAGCCGCTGAGTCTGCAGGGGAGAGGGCAGAATCCTCCCGCTGCAGCCTTCATCTAGGCTGCTTTGGATTAGACTTGTTCTAAATGTCTGTTTCCCATAAAAAACTGTTAAGTTCCTGGGGACTCTAGTTGACTTACCTCTCCTCAATAATGCTTAGTATAGCACTTTGCATGTCCTAGATGCTCTGAAAACTTGACGCTGGTTGCATCACCTCAGCACTGACCTTAAGAGCTTTGGATCTGCCGCTCCAGGAAACACAGACTTGGAAGAGACCTCCAGAGGCCATCTCTGTCATTCGGGAATAGGCAGGTAAAGTGTTCCTTGTGTCCAGCAGGAGGAACTGTAGCTTGGGGATGGTACCGGACATGCCCAAAGAAGTAAAACTGGCAATAGGAAGGGAGCATGGGGCAAGGCCAGGCCTGGGATCTTTGGGTCTTTAAATTACATTAAACTACAATTTACCTTGACAACTATTGAATTTACAAGAATAAATCTTCCCAGAAAACACTGGAAAGAACATTCATAATAGCATTGGCAAGAAAAGCATTAAAAAACATTCATCAGTGAAAAGAAAGGCTCCAGCTGCCCAAGAAAGCCTGATTAAGTTTGCAAAGGGCAGGAGTAGAAAAAAGTGACTTCCCCTTTTTCCTAAAATGAAGCCAAGAGCCAACTGGCACTCTATCCTGAGACCTCCCCCTAGAGCCTCCTTCCTTTCGGCCAAAGAGGAACATTCTAAGAAGCAAGTAATGAATGTTTATATTCTTCTCTCAAACCTAAACAGTGCTTCTCATCCTCAGGTTTCATCAGCTTTTCTCACTTTTTCTTGTTTATCTTATTCCCAACAGAGATAACAGTGAGGAAGAGTCCACAAGAGCCTTTCCTTGACTGTACCACCTCAATCTGGGATTAGAATAAATTCCAAACTCCTTTGCTTTGTTTTTATTCCATGTTACTTTTTCCATAGGCGGTGGTTTCTATTAAGCCCATAAATCAGTCATTTGCTAATGGTCTGGCTTTTTTTGGTCATAAAACATACTACTAACAAGGTTAACTTCATCCATTTGATATTTTCATTGTGTATATATATTTTAACTCTGAGTCATAAGAAAATAATATACCAGACAAAAGATACATTCCCTGAGGCAAGAGACAAGGCAGATTTTACACACAGATTTCATTTGAGGTGGGCCAGCCCACGGCAGATATTAATAATTCCCTTCTGCAGACAACTTGAAGCCTGTTTCTTTGAATATATTATATAATCCTACAATTTTAAACCTGGAAAAAAAAATGTTCGAATTAACCCCTTTCAACCATCTAATTTTCCAAAAGAAGACACTGAGGCTTGGGTGTGAAATTACTTGCACGAAACCTCCTAGGAAGGTAATGTCAGAGGCAAAGGAGGAAATCAGATTTCTCCATTTCTAGGTAGTTGTTTCTGAGAAAACCAAAATAAATATTGTTCAGTAAAAATGTGTTATTAGGGGGCACCTGGATGGTCCAGTCAGTTAAGCAACTGACTCCTGATTTTGATCAAGATCATGATCATGGTCATGGTAGTGATCTCAGGATGATGGGATCGATCCCCTTATGGGGCTATGTGCTCAGCAGGGAGTCCTTGAGATTCTGTCCTTCTCCCTCTCTTTCTGCCCCTCCCCCCACTTGTGCACGCACGTGCCCATGCACTCTCTCTCTTAAATAAATCTTTTTAAAAATGTGTTGTTAATGCCTTGCATATAGTAGGCATTCAGTATCTGTTTACGGAGTATGTGATTCATGGTAATTATAAAAAAAAAAATCACTGATGATAAATAAATAAGTGGGGGAGAAGAGACAAATTTCTTGTGCAGAAGTCCAAGGAATTTATGTAGCTATTCTGTCCTAACGGAGGTGAAGCATAACTCCCTACTCCTTAAGTGTGGGCTGCTCACAGTGACTTCCTTTCCAAAGAGGACAGCGTGGAAATGGAGGAGCAGAAGTAACTTCTCTGTGAAGTAACTGACAGACACTAGCTCAGCAAAGTGACCAAGGTCAACACCAACAGTGGTAAGTCATGATGGCAGCATGGACCCTCAATATGATGTCATAAGAATGGTACTGCACATCTGTGGTCTACCTTCCAAAAAACTATACCCCAATCTCATCATGAGAAAAACATAAAGTAAATCCCAACGGAAGGACATTCTACAAAATGCCTCACTAGTACTCCTCAAAACTCTCTAAAACTAGGAAAGCTGAAAAACTCTCCAGCCAAGGGGAGCCTAAGAGATGGCTACTAAATTTAATGAGGCATTCTTTTTTTTTTTCTTTTAAGATTTTATTTATTTACTTGAGAGAGAGCACAAGCAGGAGGAGCAGCAGAGGGAGAGGGACAAGCAGACTCCCCACTGAGCAGGGAGCCTTGATGCAGGGCTCGATCCCAGGACCCCTGAGATCATGACCTGAGCCGAAGGCAGATGCTTAACCAACTGAGCCACCCAGGCACCCCCTAAATTTAATGAGGCATTCTGGGTGGAATCCTGGAACAGGAAAAAAGACATTAGGTAAAAACTAATGAGATCTGAATAAAGTAAGAACTTAAGTGAATAATAATAGTATCGACATTGGTTCATTAATTGTAACAAAGGCACCATTCTAATAATGTAAGGTGTTAAAATAGGGGAAACTGGGTAAGGTTACATGAGAATTCTCTATACTATCTTCTCAATTATTCTGCACATCTCAAACTGTTCTAACAACAACAAGGACTTTTTTTTTTTTTTTAATCACTGATGAGGGGGTTAGGAGAAAAAGCAAATGCCTATTGTAGCCCCTGACCTCCTGGCTTGCCACACTTTTTTCACCTCAACACCCTCCTAAAAGCATACCTCTCAGGAAGGAGTTCCTTAGGGAAGAGGGGAAGAGCAGTTACTTACTGTGCTTTAACTTCACCGTCCCCTTCCCACCCAAATATCTGCATAGTGTGTTCACCCAAATCCTCAACACCGACTATGGATTAAGAAAACTAGAATACGCAATGCATGAGGACAGGCATCTTTGTCTATTTTGCTCACTGATGTTTCCCAAGTACACAGAAGAGTGTCTGATACATGGTAAGAGCTCAACAAATATTTGTAAAATAAATGAAAGCCTTAGGGTAAGAAATTACCCTTTTTAAAAACATACATTATATGAAATAAGATCTAAAGTGCTATAGCCTGATTTTTCAAAATAAATATACCAAAACTTAAATACTTGAATGAGTGTGGGCCCTCCAAAGTAGTACCCTTAGCAGGCACACACTTAACTCAATCCTGCTGTCATTACTCCAAATAATTTTATAATTCTTCACTTGGAATCCTTTAGGACTCACAGAATCAAGTCCAAACATGAAAAATGAGACCTTCATGGCCAAGCTCTCAACTCATTGCTATTCATTCCCCTCCAACGGTTTCCTCTAAACCACTTCCCTTGAGACAAGTGTCCTCCTCCCTGAAACCTTCACCCAACCATTGAAAAAGTTCCAATTCCTCAAGACCCTAGCTTGAGGGATGCATTCTCTGAAAACTTTTTCCTTATCATCACATCACTAGCAACCCAAGAGAGAATTAATCATTTTGGGGGGGGGGGGTCCTATCTCTTTCCCTTATTATTGCCCTTATCATGATGAGTATAGTGTTGGTGTGTTTATCTATGTTTTCCATATTAGCCTGTGAGCTTCTCAAAGGCAGGAGCCATGTATCACTCATCTCCATCTGCAGCTACCTACAGAGCTGCTAACTCAATAAGTGCTTACTGACAGAACGGAACAGAACTGTAATTAAGTCCAGGGTCATATGACACAATTCATTTTAATAACCTCGGTGGTGGCAAATCTTCATGCTTTCCAGATGAATATATGATTGAAAAAAGATCAAAGCCATTTAGAACCTAATTTGATAAACAAAGTGAGTAATCAAACTGAGTAATGCTGTTTTAAAGACAGGTTTATAAATAATGAGATTAATGTCCTTCTATGTCTCATAAGGTAAATAGGTTCAAAAACCAGTCTTAATAATCTTATCACTGACTGTACCTACTACAAAATGCTTTCATACACAGATAACAGAATCTAGTTATTGCAAGGATTTATCCCTTCATTATTCAACAAGATGCTTTCAAGAAGATGTACTAAGCATTTGTGAGGACATGTTTACCCCGTCCTATACAAGTCAGACTATGATAAATGACAAAGGTGTAAACGCTATACTTTGGGAACACAGATTCTGAAGCTGGTCTTTTTTATTTGGCAATAATTTAAGATTTTATTATTTTATTTTGTTGTGGTAAAACACTTAACATGAGATCTACACTCTTAACAAATTTTTTAAGAGTACAGTACAATATTATTGACTATAGATCCAAAATTGTACAGAAAACCTCTAGGACTTACTCATCTTGCTTAACTGAAATATTATGCCTGTTGATTAGTAACTCCCCATTTCCCTCTCCCTCCAGCCAGGGGCAAGTGCCATTCCACTCTTTGATTCCATACATTTGATTTCAGATAACTCATATAAGTGGAATCATGCAATATTTATACTTCTGTGATTGGTTTATTTCATTTAGCACAATGTCCTTAAAGTTCATCCATGTTGGGGTGCCTGGCTGGCTCAGTCGGTAGAGTGTGCAACTCTTTTTTTTTTTAAGATTTTATTTATTTATTTGACAGAGAGAGACACAGCGAGAGCAGGAACACAGCAGGGGGAGTGGGAGAGGGAGAAGCAGGCTTTCCGCTGAGCAGGAGCCCATTGCGGGGCTCGATCCCAGGACCCTGGGATCATGACCTGAGCCGAAGGCAGATGCTTAATGACTGAGCCACCCAGACACCCCAAGTGTGCTACTCTTGATCTCAGGATTGTAAATTCAAGCTCCGTGTTGGATATAGAAATTACTTAAAAATAAAATCTTTAAAACAAATTTATATTTTATTTATAAAAAGTTCATCCATATTATCACATATTGAAGAATTTTTCTTTTTTAAGGCTGAACAATACACCATTGTATTTATACCAAATTTCCTTTTTTTTTTTTATTTTATTTATTTGTTTGACAGAGAGAGAGCAAGAGAGGGAACACAAGCAGGGGAAGTGGGAGAGGGAGAAGCAGGCTCCCCACTGAGCAGGGAGCCCAATGTGGGGCTTGATCCCAGGACCCTGGGACCAGGACCCACGCTGAAGGCAGATGCCCAATGACTGAGCCACCCAGGCACCCCCCAAATTTTCTTTATCCAGTCATCTGTCAATGGACATTTAGGACAATTAGTGGACATTGCCACATCTTGACAATTGTGAATAGAGCTGTAATAAACAAAGAAATGGTTCGTTTTGTTTGAGAAGGTATTAAAAAAGCATTCTCAGGGCACCTGGGTGGTTCAGTCGGTTAAGTATCTGACTCTTGATCTTGGCCCAGGTCATGGTCTCAGGGTCGTGTGATTGAGCCCCGCATTGGGCTCCATGCTGGGTGCAAAGCCTGCTTAAAAAACAAACAAATGAGGGGCACCTGGGTGGCTCAGTCGTTAAGCGTCTGCCTTCAGCTCAGGTCATGATCCCAGGGTCCTGAGATCGAGCCCCACATCGGGCTCCCTGCTCAGCAGGAAGCCTGGTTCTCCCTCTCCCACTCCCCCTGCTTGTGTTCCTTCTCTCGCTGTGTCTCTGTCAAATAAATAAAATCTTTTAAATAAATAAATAAATAAACAAACAAACAAACAAACAAATGGGCACCTGGGTGGCTCAGTTGGTTAGGTGTCTGCCTTTGGCTCGGGTCATGATCCCAACCTGGGATCAAGCCCCATATCAGGCTCCCTGCTCAGTGGGGAGTCTGCCTCCTTCTCCATCTGCCTCTCCCCCAGCTCATGCTCTTTCTCTCAAATGAATAGAGAATGAATGGAGAAGCATGAGAAGTGGGAGGACCTGTTAGGTGAGACATTCAACGGCCAGCGATTCTCACATTATTGGTCTCAAGACCCCGTGACCCTCTTAAAAATTACTGAGGACAGCAAAGAGCTTTCATTTACATGGTTATATGTATCTATTTTTACTGTGGTACACATTAAAACTGAGGAATTCTAAAACACAAGAACACATAAGTATATATTCCATTAGCCATCAGAGATGTGACATCATCATAGTTTCTGTAGCTTCTGAAAAACACCACTTTGTACTCCTTAAAGAATGAGAGTGTATGAATAAAATATTGTTTATTACAATGAAAATATTCTGATCTCACAGATCCCCCCAAAAGGGTTTCAGGGACCCCGGGGATCTTGAGAACATACTTTGAGAATCACTGATCTAGGTAACAAGCCAAAGGCAGAGATAACAGGAAAGAAAAAAAAACACAGATTACACTTCAGCAGTAGACTAAGCAGATCTTGGTGACAGATTGAATGAGTGGTAGGTTGAGTATGGTGGTTTGGGAGCAAATGAAGGAGAGAAAAACCTAAGAATGATTCAGATTTTTATCTTGGAATACAATGTGGATGGTGATTCTTTCCGCCAATCCCTCTCACATTTATATATGTGGTTGATAGAATGAAATTTGTATACACTCACATAATATTTAAAACTGTCCATTAATTTTGGATTAAGAGGTATAAACTTCCAGTTATAAAATAAGTCACAGGGATGACAAGTATAGCCTAGGGAATCTGTATGGTGACAGATGGTAACTATACTTAACATGTTATTTTTTAACATATATGAATGTTGAATCACTATACTCACTATACTGTACACCCGAAACTAATATAATATTGTATGTCAACTATACTTCAAGTAAAATCTTTCAGTGTCCCTTCATTTTTTTTTTTTTTTAATCTTCCTACTGTGACTCTTAAGCAAATTCATGACATTCTAACTATGGAGATTCTATGACTCTCTTCCTCCTACCAACAGTACCTACTAAGGACTCGGTATAAATGCTTGATGAATGAATAGGCATTGACTAAATTAACTGAGTCTAGTAAATAATTTTCTGAGCCCTCAGATAAACATAAAAATGCAAACGTCAACTTTTTAAAAATTTTATTATGTTATGTTAGTCACCATACATTACATCTTTAGTTTTTGTTGTAGTGTTCCATGATTCATTGTTTGCATATAACACCCATTGCTCCATTCAATAAGTGCCCTCTTTAATACCCATCACCAGGCTAACCCACCGCCCCACCCCTCTAGAACCCTCGTTCTAGTTTGTTTCTCAGAGTCCATAGTCTCTCATGGTTCATCTCCCCCTCCGATTCCCCCCTTCATTTTTCCCTTCCTACTATCTTTTTTTTTCTTTTAACATATAATGTATTATTTGTTTCAGAGGTACAGGTCTGTGACTCATCAGTCTTACACAATTCACAGCACTCACCATAGCACATACCCTCCCCAATGTCTATCACCCAGACATCCCATCCCTCCCACCCCCCACCACTCCAGCAACCCTCAGTTTGTTTCCTGAGATTAAGAATTCCTCATATCAGTGAGATCATATGATACATGTCTTTCTCTGATTGACTTATTTCGCTTGGAGTAATACCCTCTAGTTCCATCCATGTCATTGCAAATGGCAAGAGTTCGTTTTTCTTTTTGATGGCTGCATAATATTCCATCGTGTGTGTGTGTGTGTGTGTGTGTGTGTGTGTGTGTGTGTGTGTACATACCACAACTTCTTTATCCATTCATCTGTTGATGGACATCATGGCTCTTTCCACATTTGGCTATTGTGGACATTGCTGCTATAAACATTGGGGTGCACGTACCCCTTCAGATCACTACATTTGTATCTTTGGGGTAAATACCTAGTAGTGCAATCGCTGGGTCGTATAGTAGCTCTATTTTCAACTTTTTGAGGAACCTCCATACTGTTTTCCAGAGTGGCTACACCAGCTTGCATTCCCACCAACAGTGTAGGAGGGTTCCCCTTTCTCCACATCCTCGCCAACATCTGTTGTTTCCTGAGTTTTTATTTTAGCCATTCTGACTGGTGTGAGGTGCTATCTCATTGAGGTTTTGATTTGGATTTCCCTGATGCCGAGCGATGTTGAGCACTTTCTCATGTGTCTGTTGGGCATTTGGATGTTTTCTTTGGAAAAATGTCTGTTCATGTCTTCTGCCCATTTCTTGATTGGATTATTTGTTTTTCGGGTGTTGAGTTTGATAAGTTCTTTATAGATTTTGGATATAAGCCCTTTATCTGATACGTCATTTGCAAATATCTTCTCCCATTCTGTCGGCTGTCTTTTGGTTTTGTTGGCTGTTTCCTTTGCTGTGCAAAAGCTTTTTATCTTGATGAAGTCCCAATAGTTCATTTTTGCCCTTGCTTCCCTTGCCTTTGGAGATGTTTCTAGGAAGAAGTTGCTGTGTCTGAGGTCGAAGAGGTTGCTGCCTGTGTTCTCCTCTAGGATTTTGATGAACTCCTGTCTCACATATGTTCTCACATAAGAACATATTATGAGCAACTATATGCCAGCAAATTAGATAACCTGGAAGAAATGGATGCATTCCTAGAGATGTATAAACTACCAAAACTAAACCAGGAAGAAATAGAAAACGTGAACAGACCTATAACCACTAAGGAAATTGAAGCAGTAATCAACAGTCTCCCAACAAACAAGAGCCCAGGGCCAGATGGCTTCCCAGAGGGATTCTACCAAACATTTAAAGAAGAATTAATACCTATTCTTCTGAAACTGTTCCAAAAAATAGAAATGGAAGGAAAACTTCCAAACTCATTTTATGAGGCCAACATTACCTTGATTCCAAAATCAGACAAAGACCCCATCAAAAAGGAGAATAACAGACCAATATCCCTGAACATAGATGCAAAAATTCTCACCAAAATACTAGCCAATAGGATCCAACAGTACATTAAAAGGATTATTCACCAGGACCAAGTGGGATTTATCCCTGGGCTGCAACGTTGGTTCAACATCCACAAATCAATCAATGTGATCCAATACATTAATAAAAGAAAGAACAAGAGCCATATGATCCTCTCAATAGATGTAGAAAGAGCATTTGACAAAGCACAGCATCCTTTCTTGATTAAAATTCTTCAGAGTGTAGGGATAGAGGGTACACACCTCAATATCATAAAAGCCATCTATGAAAAACCCACAGCAAATATCATTCTCAATGGGGAAAAACTGAAAGCTTTCCCCCTAAGGTCAGGAACACGGCAGGGATGTCCACTATCACCACTGCTATTCAACATAGTACTAGAAGTCCTAGCCACAGCAATCAGACAACAAAAGGCAATAAAAGGCACCCAAATCAGCAAAGGAGAAGTCAAACTCTCACTCTTTGCAGATGATATGATACTTTATGTGGAAAACCCCAAAGACTCCACCCCAAAACTGCTAGAACTCATACAGGAATTCAGTAAAGTGGCAGGATATAAAATCAATGCACAGAAATCAGTGGCATTCCTATACACCAACAACAAGACAGAAGAAAGAGAAATTAAGGAGTTGATCCCATTTACAATTGCACCCAAAACCATAAGATACCTAGGAATACATCTAACCAAAGAGGCAAAGAATCTGTACTCAGAAAACTATAAAATACTCATGAAAGAAATTGAGGAAGACACAAGGAAATGGAAAAACATTCCATGCTCATAGATTGGAAGAACAAATATTGTGAAGATGTCAATGCTACCTAGAGCAATCTACACATTAATGCAATCCCTATCAAAATACCATCCACTTTTTTCAAAGAAATGGAACAAATAATCCTAAAATTTGTATGGAACCAGAAAAGACTGCGAATAGCCAGAGGAATGTTAAAAAAGAAAAACAAAGCCGGTGGCATCACAATTCCGGACTTCAAGCTCTATTACAAAGCTGTCATCATCAAGACAGTATGGTACTGGCACAAAAACAGACACATAGATCAATGGAACAGAATAGAGAGCCCAGAAATGGACCCTCAACTCTATGGTCAACTAATCTTCGACAAAGCAGGAAAGAATGTCCAATGGAAAAAAGATAGTCTCTCCAACAAATCGTGTTGGGAAAATTGGACAGCCACATGCAGAAGAATGAAACTGGACCATTTCCTTACACCACACACAAAAATAAACTCAAAATGGATGAAAGACGCAAATGTCAACTCTTAAACAATGAATCACCTTTTAGATATTTATTGAAATTATTTTCCTAAGGGGACAGGCTTCAACCTTGACAGTTCAAGAACAATTGTACTAACCCAACTTTATTCTACAGAACACCCATCATTTAACTGTGCCTTTTTTTAAGTAGGGCATGTCCATTTAGTTTTAATTTAAGTCTAATTAACAAGATTTCAACACAGAACAAGATAAAAGTCAACTTATTTCCTGAACTACTGAATCAGTCTCTAGTAATTCTGACTGAACCTGAACTCATTTTTTTAAATATAATTTTATTCCAAAGTCTATAAACCCTTCTGTTTTCAGCCCATTCCCTTCAATAAATGAGTTCAGTTCGCCATTTGATTTCAATCAGCCACTTTATTCCATTTTTTCTGACCCATAACTGCTCTAACAAACCCAGACACATTCCCAGAATCCCACACTAAGTCTCAGGAGATGGTATAATAATTAGCATGTTTTTAAAATTCAGAAACTTTCTTCTCAGAACATGCAGAGTCATTATGAGACCTTATTTCACGTTCAGCTATGTTCTCCTCCAACTCTCCAAGGACTGCTCCCGCCATGTCTGATGAGTCTTGTCATTCCCTGATCAACTTGTGCATGTCTGCTTCTGTGCCTTTCCTCATTCTATTTCCTTCATCTGGTTTGCCATTCCCTCCCTCCTCTTCTTTTCTTTCAAGGTATAGTTCAACTATCCCATCCTGTAGGAAGTCTTCCCCAGTCCCTCTGGCCTTCTATAATCACTCACTTCCCATAGCCCCATCCATGTTCATAATGCTTCTCTAGGAGTTGCATATCCTTTACTCCATGACTAATGAGGCTGTGGGCTGCTTTTATCCATAATGTCAGGTGTATAATCAGCCCTTCATAATTGTTGCTTGAATAGAATTGAACACCCAACAAAGATAATAGGAGAGAGAAGCTCAAACTTCATAACTCAGCTCATGTGCGGGAGTTTCCTCAAATCCCTAGCACACATTTGATCTCTTGTCAGTAAGAAAAGCCTTCTCCGTAGCATTTAGCATGTATTCCCAAATAGGTCATTATACCTTAAGAATTATTAAATTTCCACCTCACCTTCTCAGAGTGGATAATAAGGAAGCTTTTAACTGGACAAAAAATGAGATGTGACCCAGAACAATGAGTGGGCTAAGCATGGATCTCCAGATACTTTCTACACTGGCATTTCTCTCACCTCCTGTCCAAGCACTGGGCCTTGCTTTATGAGTGAATGTGTGGGGGTCCATTACCGCCCCCAAGAATGCAGCTTATCTGAACTCACCTCTAAGCTTAAGTTACTCCCCTAATCTGAACTGTCCTTCCCCTACTCCATCACTTCCTCCTTCAAGACCAAGTTCATTGATTATTCCCTCCAAATTTTCTTGACAAGAATCAGAAAATGTTAGTACTAGAACTTCTATTTCTATTGATCACAGCCTTAATTAACAAATGGGGGGTACTGAGGCTAATTAGGTTAGGTGACTTATCTAAGAACACACAGCTGCCCCAGAATCCTAGTTGGCTTGGACTTGTAATCCTACCCCTTTACACCATTCCCACTTCAATATTTCTTCACCTTATTTTGCTCTCAGTCACTCTGTCTGGTTAGAGTTTCTTCATGTGGGATAGAGACCTACAATTCTCACTAGCTGGTAAAGTCCTGGCACAGGATTGTGAGAGTCAGTGTGATGCAATGGAAAATATGGTATTTGGAGCTAAACAAACCTAGACTCATAGGACTCTACCACACTCTGACCTTGGGCGATTTATAGAACTCTCTGAGCCTCGATTTCCTCATCAGTAAAACAGGACTAAACATAAGTGGGGCCCAGTGGAGTGCCAGAAGTTTGGACCAGCCATTGAGAAAATCAACACCTACCAGAGCCTGCTGTGTGGATGAGGACAAGTGCCCTATGCCGGATGGCCTGGAGAAGACATGCCATGTCTGCATGGCCCCCTTTCAGTTCTAAACAGTTCCTTCATTCTGCTATCTGGGGTAATGTCTACTAAAGTAAAACACCAGCTGGTTTTCAAGAAGGAAAACATGTATGCTGCCTCTGCATAGAGTCATAAGGAAAAACAACAGATAGCTTTCCAAAGATCTAGTCCAAAACATAAAAATTAAAAACTTTAGCTCTCTGCCAAAATGACTTCAAAATATTCTTGAAGAGTTCAAAACTCTAAAGCCTGACCTTATGGTCAAGGGCATCAACCTCCCAATGCAGCTATTTTTGTCCTCTTACCTTGTCCAAAGGCCACATTTCCTTCTTGACCAGATATCCTGTAACCCTTACCTCTGGGCCCCTAAGCATGGAATTCAACTTTTTATCGTTCCAAAGCAAAGTGAAGCACAAAGTCTGCTCACTGAACCAGGGCCAGATTATGTCATATATCTACCTTTTAGAAAAAGGATGCCCTTTTATTATAAAACAGAAAAGGAAGCCCTAAGTATGCTACATGTTTTCTGTGTTTATATTCACACAGTTAAATGAGTGGAATAATACTAAAACTTTCACACTGGAAACCTCAGAAGGCTGGGTGCAGCAATGGGCAGAGGTGAAATGACTGTCTATTCTCTAAATACCTCTCATGTTTCCAATTGTACCAATGAGCATGTAGTTGTTTCTCCCTTTTATAAAATAAAGAATTCTTTTTTTAATGCATGGCTTTTAGTTTTTAATAAAATGAATGTCAGTTATTGTTGCTATTTTCATTCCCAAATAGTCTTTACTTTCCGAAAACCAAAATAGTTTAGAGATGGAGGGACGGTTTGAGCTCAGATTTACTAAATTAGCAAAAACTTCAAGTACTCAAAAGTCTGATGGTAAGTCTATTCAATTCCCCCTTTTCTTTTGATTTATAGATATAACTGTGCAGATTCACTTTCTCTGATCAATAGTCAATTAATGATTGGGTAAACTGAAAAATAATTCCACATCTCAAAGGGCAGCCAAATCAAAGTTTCTCATTTTTTTTTTTTTTGAGATTACTGCTGATTGCTCCCTATAGAGCTTCCTTGGAAGCCTGTAGCGGACAGCGTTGGTGCCTTGTCCCATCCGTTTACAAGGCAGGTGCCCCCAGTAAGTGAGTGCTGGCTGCTGCTGGCTCACAGTTGCCCCCTTCTCTGGAGAACTGTCCTCACCAAGAATTGCCTAAGGGGGTAAGTGCCTCCTCCCACTCCCCACAGGGCAGGGCGCAGCCACTGGCTGAGCTGAAAAAGCATAGTCCCCTTGCTGCAAGGTGAGATAATCCTAGAGTACCATTCACACTCCAGAGCTACCCTGGGGCTCCACTGAAAGCCATGTCTTTGCCAGATTTTCTTGCCATTTTCTTACTTCCTTACAGGTTTCTCTCTCAGTAAGTTATTTGCACTAGGTAAGTAAATCATTCTCGTTTCAGGTCTAAAACAGTGCTTTGGGAGACTCTAATAAGGAATATTAACATAATTACAAACACATAATGTATATAATGATTTCAAATAAATTTCACACAGTTTTTAGTTGACTGAGACCTACATCTTTTAAAAACTTACAAATTATTACGAAGAAACAACCAGCTCACCACTCCCCATATTCAGGTATGATGAAATCCAAAATGTTGTTCAGATTAACAGCAAGATCCAATGCTCTGAATCACAGAAATCAGAATAAAATGCAATTATTATGTGTGGCATATGTGGTGGGGTTTTGTTGTTTTTGAGAGAGAGAGTATGCCTGTGCGGGAGGGGTGGGGGACAGGAGAGAAAAAAGAGAATCTTGAGCAGGCTCCACGTCCAGTGCAGAGTCTGTGGTGAGTGCTTAATACACAGTTGACAACTGAAGAATTTTTTGCCAATATTTACTTGATTGGAAATAATGCCCAATTCAAGAATGAATTTGACAACCGAATGGTTATAAAAATGTTCTTGAGGCTTTTATGTAATTTTTTGTTTGGATCCCAGAAGACCTGCTTAACAAATAGGGGTAACTATACAGTTTTGGGGGAATAGAAAAAGGGAGTTTGGGCCACACTCCAATGTTCAACCAGCCGTTGCAAATTCCCATGTGATCTTGACTCCATTATCCTGTCCCATGGCCCAGAGGAAAGGTGGAGCTAGTGGGTCCCAAAAGAATCCTTTGTACCTCTTAATGCACCTGGAAGGCAGGACTAACAGCTCTATGAAATAATAATAAAAATACACCCAAAAATGTATTAATGTTTTAATGGAGCTTTTTGAAATCTCAGCTGACAGATTAAGAGATTAATAAAGTGAAACAAGAAATAAAGAGAAAAAACTGGCATACTGGTCAGTTATTCAAATAGAATCTATTTGTAATTCATAGGGTAAGTTGGAATTTCCCTTTGTTCAGGAGAATCTGTTTTATAGCACAATCTTGATCCAGAATAATTACATGCAAACAGAATTTTAAGCTATAAAAACAAATTATATCCTTACGAACGGTGGCTTCAGAGTCATAATGCTGAAGACCAAAACTATACTATATCACTTTCTGGGAAGAATTCAAGCAAATAATAGAAATGTAGCTTAATCATGTCTGCAATATATAGAGGTTAATCCTGCTTTAAGTGCTCTATGAGCTCTAAACATAAAACAAATTGTATTTTAAAACAATTATCCATGACTCAAACAGCTGAAGAGCATGTCTACATTTAAATGGTCAGTCCAAGAGAATATATATTTTTTCCAGTGAGGTTGTTGTTGTTTAAACAATTCAAGAGAGCTTCTTTTAGAATTACCTTCACAGAATACAGTATATTCTTTTGAAATTTTTCAGTGGTGAAAAAATCTTTGCCCTTTGAGGTTGGATTTGACCTGCAAAAACAACCAGCACCTACTTTCAGACAAACCTGAAGAAAACTGAGTAATAGAGTTGGATTGTTAAGGCAATTACAGAAGAGTGGTAGTTGACAAGAACACTCAAGCATAAAAGAAGTTAAAATATAGGCAGCTGCTATATTCTGGTCGTCCACACCTTGACCCAGGTGTCTGTCTCTGGGAGTCAGTCATCATGGTGTGTTTTTCAGGTGGACACTAAAATCTGCTGAGCTTTTCTTATAGTCCTGAAGTTCAGATCTCAGGACATAAATTGACTCATATAATAACAATATTCTCAGCAGTAATCTCAGTGGGATTGGCTTGAAGATGGACTCCTTGTAGCCTATCTGCTTGTCAATTACATTACCATAAATCTTTCTGTGTCAGTGATGAATGATAAGAGCATGGACCTTGGAGCCAGGCTGCTTGGGTTCAAGTCCCTGTTCCAATACTTCATATTAAGGCTAGTTAATAAACTCTCTGAGCTTCAACATCATCATCTGCTAAACAGACTACCTTCCTCATTCGGTCGTTGTGCAGATTAAGTATTTTAACACATTTCCAGTTCTTAGAACAGCGCCTGCAGCATAGTCAACACTAAATAAATATTAGCTATAATTATTTTGTGTGGTGGCTCTAATAGGCAAAGAATGGGGTGCCTGCATGGCTCGGTTGGTTAAGGCACTGCCTTCAGCTCAGGTCATGATCCTGCAGTTGCAGGATTGAGTCCCGCATCGGGCTCCCTGCTCAGTGGGGAGTCTGCTTCTCCCTCTGTGGGATACTCCCACTGCTCATACTCTCTCTGTGTCAAATAAATAAATAAAATCTTTTTTAAAAATAGGCAAAGAATGAGTAGCTTGCCTTTTAAAACAAAAACAAAACAAAACAAAAAACAGCACTTTATTGATTTAGCAACTATACTCTCCTAATCTAAGTCAAAGAACCTTAAAAGGATCAAAAGCCATACAGTGATTCACAGGGCTCTGAATATACAAGACACAGATAATCCTGGAGAGGCATTTTAGAGTACCATAACTATAGATCCCAAAGTAATTTTAGGAACTTCCAAAGACATAGTGTTATTGCTATTACCAGAAAGTGTTGGCTGTTATGCTGTATTTTGTTGAATATAAAATACCACAGATTGAAACACACATCTGTTTCAGAGATACAAATATGAAAACAATGTGTGCCTAAGAATCAATGAAATATGGTAACAGAAGTTTCTAAGAGGACATCTACCTGTCCTCTTCCAGGCGGAGTCCCAACCCCGAAAAGGGAAACCCTCCCAAGATGGTATGTGACAAAGGTGACAAATGAGCTTTGAGTTTAGCATAGTGAGAAGAGGAAAGCCCCCGAGGGAAGACCATGTGTTATATGAGGTGAAGAAAATGCAGAAGAATGTGGAAAGTTTTGAGTTCCTAATGCAGGTGTTAAAAAACTACCCAAGTGAATTCTGAAATTCAGAACTATTTTTCCATCTGTAGAAAGAGTACATTGTTCCCCTTCAAAAGTGAAACAACCACTCAAGAGGGATGAACTCCCAAACTTCTATTTCCATGTTGCCCTATGGGTTTCTGGTAGCTCCAGGTCTGGACTGCAACCATAATTACCCTCACCTGGGCCAGCTGGTCTTCATCTAACAGTACCAGAGCCAAAATACTCTGCAAATAGCATTAATAAATGAAATGGGTCAGTAGGCCTCAAAGGTCTAGATCCCCTTGGTAATTTATATTCCAATTCAACAAATATTAGTCAAAGGATCTGGACTAGGTGCAAGGTATTGTTTAAAATGGGACCAGGTGCGGAGTGTTTTGCTCTAAGGGATGAGAAAGATACTCAAATTTGGCATCCACCCGGAAATCCATTCTGTACAGGGCATAAAGGGAGTATGAACTGGGAGGGAGGAGTGGGAAAGAGAGAGGAAGGAGGTTTACATCTGTAAAACAGTCTAATTTTCTGAGTGTCTTGGACTGCCCTAAAAAGAAATTTGCACAGAAGTGTAGAGAAGCCCACCTTCTGGTAATCCACTGTAATCCATCAATCATAAACTTTAAAGACACTGAAAAAGTGGTCCTAAGTTTCTTTGTATCTCACACCCTCTGTACCCCCACCAACCTATGGATCTAATTTGCGAATCCATACCATATTCCCTATATAAGAATGACTTCTGAATCCATCTCCTCAACTGATTTGGAGGCATTGTTGCATAAAGTTTAATCACTGGAGCAAGCCTCTGAGTGAACCTACTGCTTTTCTGCAGATGAATGGAGTATTATTCAAGTCTGACTCATCTCCTAGCATAAAACCTGGAGGATAAGCAGCAGCATAATTTATCCTTATATTTAAAATTAGGGCAGAAAAATATATCTTACTTTTATCCATTAAAAAATAACTTCTTATTATAACAATTAACAGTCAAATTATATTTCAGTACTTCCATAGTTATTTAATAATAATATTGCTCATACCCTATCACAAGTAATTCTAAATTGTTTAATGTCTTCCATTTGTGATTTGGATCAAATATTACTTGAATGAGATCACTGAACATCTGGGAATTGAAAATGTTACATTTATGCAAGGATTTTTAGAAACTAAGATTGGCATATATTATGGCAGGAACTGGCAGGGATCTATCTCCAGACATTTACCTAACTCAAATTTTCCTTGTTTTTTCATCTTATATATTTTTATTTTAAAAAAGATTTATTTATTTATTTATTCATTCATTCATTTATTTATTTGAGAGAGAGAGCACACAAGGCAGAGAGGCGCAGAGGGAGAAGAAGAGAATCCCAAGCAGACTCCCCACTGAGTGCAGAGCCCAACACGGGGCTCAGTCTCACAACCTTGAGATCATGACCTGAGCCAAAAATCAAGAGTCAGAGGCCCAACCGACTGAGCCACCTAGAAGCCCCCATCTTATATATTTTTAAAAAACAACTATCCAAAACGTAGAAATGAATGTGTTTGGTTGAACCGTCTCTAGTCTCTTTCATAACTACCCCATCAATGGCATTGTTAACATTTTTGTATTGCATTTTTCTAACTGGCAAACTGAGCTGGCAACATTTTCACAGCCAGTCGCCTCTGATTTATTACCTTTCAAGCTGATGACCTCATAGCAATGAATCTGAGGTCTTCTCCCCCCCACCCCCACCCCCATCCCCAACGCTTCCTGGTATTTTTCTGAGATGCCAGAGCTCCAAGGTTTATGCCATTGTCTGAGTATCTAAACGATGGCAGTGATAAAGCACATGACATCATGTAAACTATATTATTTTGACTTTTAAGTATTCCTTAAATATAAATCTTGGCTAAGGCTGCCAAGAGATTTGGCAAAGGTCAGCCTGGTTTTATTCTCCCTTGGTGGGTGAAACCGGAATTCCTTGGCCTTACAAATTCTTGTGGTCTCCACAAACAGCTCCTCCTTTCTAAATCAAGTTCATCTTCAGTGTTTACTCAAATGTGTTTGGCCCACTAATACTTCTTTTAATGAGAATTCAGTTCCCTGCCAGAAGTCCCATTTGGATCATTTACTTTTTCTTTGTTGATCATATCAAGCAAATCATTACAAATAATAATACTGTAATAACATAGTTCTTTCCAGGAAATGTCTTCTTGCTGATGACATCTAAGACTGGATATTATTAAAATCTGACTTTTTTTTTTCATCCTGACTGCGCTGCAATTTAACACCTCTTGAAGAGAGACAATGTGGAGAGATTTTCTGGCTGGTGATCAGCATTTCAGGTTGGTGGTCAGATGAAAGCTCTGACAGAACTCTTTCCAAGGATTTGTTGTGCATGCTCAAATTCTTTGTTCTATGTTGACTCAAGCTGTTTTATAAAATATCTCTGTAAAGACAGGCCATTGAGGCAGTTCAGAACTAAACAGAAAAATAATCGTTTCATTTGTTTTTCATTTTCTGAATATGTATAATCCAAATAACTTCATAATGCTTTAATGACTAATGCAAACTGTACCAAACTTAATGCAAAAACCTTATAAAAAGTTCCATTTTGAAATAACAGCATTTGCCTCCATCTTGTATTTCATCTGCTCGCATCCCATCTGTTCTGATGTTCTCCAAAAGAGATTCTCCTGAATTAGAGAAGGAAACAGTGGTTTTGATGAACCATACAGAATCTTTCCAAAGTAAAATTTGTTTCCAGCAGAACTTTGTACAGCACCCTTAGTAAATCACTTCTCCAAAAAAGTGGCAAGAAGGACTTCTTTTGGCAGTAGATGGATAACGACAACAAAAAAAGGTAGCGTCTAGGGGGTAAAAACATTCTATCTTAATGTTAGGATGTATTGGCTCCAACTACAGAATACCAAATCAAAAATCAAAAATAACATATAAGAATTTCTATTTTGCTTAAACCAGAAGGGCTTACAGCACAGCTGTAAAGGGCTGTTAGCCCAGCTGTTAAAGGGCTGATAGCACAGCTCAACAATGTCAGAACTCTGAGTCGATAGCATCTGTTGAATCCTCCACCCGCTCACTCATTTCTTCAACATGCCTTTATATATTCCACTGGCTTCCTCTGTACCAGCCCATGTGCTGAAGAGGGTAGCACATGCTGGTCCTGGGCCCAGTACCATGCAACTATGGCTGACACAAACAAAATGCAAGGGGAGGTCTTTGTAGTTAGGACACTAACTCCCTCTTTATGGAGAAAAGGCCTGTATAAATGAAACCAAAGTAAAACAGTCTGACACAATAGTCAGGCAGTCACACGACTGTCACAGACCATATCCATCTGGGTATGAACTCTTACGGGCAAAGTTAAAACTGAAAATTTTTCTGGACAGTTATTTAGTGGCTTATAAAATTGACTCAAAGGTGGAGGACTAAGATTGGAAACTGGAGAAAATCAAAGGAATCCAGAACCAAGGTCATATAAAAGGAATTTCTTGACTGTGAAGCCACCACCAGACTCCAGGTGTGAGACAGTCTCTGCCAGATGAATTCTGAATTGTCATTTCATTGCGCTCCTGGCCCCTTGCTCACACCTACCGTGAGTTCACTACCTGTGGGACCCCATTCTAAGCAAGTTAACTCTATCTCATTTAATCCTCAGAGTAACACCCTAAAGAAAGTAACCGTCCCACTTCACAGGTCAAAATACCAAGGCTCACAGAGACTGAGCCCTGGGCTTAAGGTTTTAGAGCTGGTAAGGGACTGGCACTCAAACCCAAGCAACCTGGCTCTACCACATTATCTGCCTCTCAAAGTCTAGGCAGGAGCCTCTGAGTTCCTGAGCCAATGGCCTATATCCCAACCACGAGGAAAAGCATATATATGACCTTTTTGGCTTCCAAAACTCACACATGGCCAATTCTCTAACATTGGAAGAGAGATCAAACCTGGCAAGGAAAAATTTACAAACACCACTTCAAAGACTACAAAGAGAGACAGAAAAGAAATAAAACAAGTGTAAGATGAAAACTTGGGAAGAAACATCCTAATTATGCTCAGGATATAACTTCCTAGATTCAGCCATATTCTCAATGTTTGTTTCAGCCTAGAAAAAACTCCGTATCTTGTTATAGTTTATGGGAAGACAAATTAAGGTCAAGCATTATATTTTTCCTTTTGCTCTCTTTAAATTATGCCAAGACAACTCTGATAAAAGATAGTTTGTCTAATGTCAGTCCTCAGATCAGTGGAGATAAAAATGTCCTTACTTCATCCTACTTCTCAATTATCTACATGATTTCCAAGAAATCATATACTTAAGCCTGAACACAGAGAGGGTTTTATTAAACACAAAAGAAGGAAAACCAAACTAGATGAAAACAAAAGAACTCTGGATATGGAGTGGGAGGAAAAATATGACCATTTTATGGGTGCAAAATTAAGCTAGCCAAGTTGAGGCCATCTTTATTTCTAAGGGATATAGATAAATAGTTGTGCCCAGACCCATCTTTGTATCTCCTCTTAGCACTCTGTTCTGAATATATGGTCTTATCTCAGTTTATACTCCAATAGCAGTACAGAGAAAACCCTAATGTCAAAGTTTACAAAGATCGACTCTAAGGAATAGTGACTAGAATTTATTATTTTGCTCCCAAATATAGAGAAAAAGAAATTGTGCTATTGCCAAATTACCTCTTGGATCTGTGTAACCAATATCCAATAACCACTACAATATATACAAGACTGATGTATTTTGATAGCAGGAATGGAAACAAAAGCAGGGTAAAGGGAAATTTCAAACTCCTTAAAAACAGAACCCTATTCTATTCACTGTGGACTCCAAATTGTAAGAACAAAATTTTGAAGGAAACTCTAATGTCTTCTTTGACAAAAGAATGTAACCAGAGATCTTAAGTATATAAATATGCAGTATTTTTGCTTCAGAAGAAAACTCTGGATTGGTAGAATTCAGAATGTGAATATTAAAGGCCACATGCCACAGGACCTGGTCAGCTAAGTTAGGAACAAGAGAAAAAAATGAAGGACACATCTCAGAGACAAATTTTGCTCTCGTATTTCCTTTTTCATATTTTGAACACAATCTATCTTCAATTTCCTGAAATGTCATCACTCTCCATTTAATAAACAAATGATAAAAAAAATCTCAAGCTATGAAATCAGTGGCACAACAATCTTCATTTGATTTGTTTTTAAACCCCCCAGTTAGCTCGAAAGGCCATTTGGATTTAGAGCCTAAAGTCAATGACTTTTCAAGAAGTTTCCTGTTTTCTTTCTTCATACAACCCTATGAATGATAAGAATTTGTAACATAAACCTTTCTGTATTTAAACATTTCTACTGGTTTTAGTTTTCACCATGGGACTCTGACTCTCAAAATATCATTACTTTTATAATCCCTGAATTTGCTTCTTGAAAGCTTTCCAATAGCCAAATTGGGCAATTGACTTTATTGTTTTTGTAATAACATGGGCACTTAGGGCAAAGGAATCTTATTCATCTCTGACTGTTTCTAATACTTGTTTTTCATTTGTAAGGATAAATACTCTAAAAGGAAGTTTTTAGTGACTGGGAGAGTCACAATGTTATTTCTATTTAAACTGACTTTCATTAAGAAAACTTCATACTGAGTTAAATCAGCCTATTATTCTGTCCCTGACATGATGTATTCTGGAAAGCCGTGATTACTTTCCATGAAGTTAAACTCAAAAGGTCAAAAATGTACTCAGAAAAACTTTAGTTTTTCTTAATAATTATAATCATCTATAAACTCAATCTCTTTGTAGTTTAACAGAGAGAACTTTCTGAGGAAATATGTTCCACATGTACTTACTCTTCACCTAGTAAAATCATTCTTGTTTGTCCCAAAATAAGTTCACTGAGCATTCAAGGCTGCCTCTAAATTTTTCTGATATTTGAAAACTTATTTCAAATATTTTCTTTATAAGGAACACCTTTTACCTTCCGCTAGGAAGAATGATGGATTAAATGATTTTTATGTTCTCTCCTTACTTTCTCTATTTTTATGTACTCCTATCAATCCATAAATACATTTGACCCTTGAACAACATGGGTGGGGAGTCAGGGGCACCAACCCCTGTCCAGCTGAAAATTCACATATGAATTTTAACTCTCCAAAAACTTAAGTACCAATAGCCTACTGTTGACTGGAAGCATTGTGAAATACAAAAACAGTCGATTAACATATATTTTGTTTGGTAGATGTATTATATACTGTATTCCTACAATAAGATAAACTACAGAAAAGAAGATGTTGTTAAAGAAAATCATAAGAAAAAATACATTCACAGTACTGTATTGTAAGAAATCCACATCTAAGTGGACCTGTGCCCTTCAAACCCATGTTATTCAAGGGTCAACTGATCTTCCTTTTAAAGATATTCGCTAGTAATATTAAGTCTGTAGACATGTTATCAGGTCTTATTGATCCTTGATTACTTGATCAGCAAAATGAGAAGACTGGATAGAGATGATCTCTAAAATAACTTTCTACAGTTAAGCTGAACTTCGGATGAAATGTCACGGTGGGAACGCCACTTCAGTCTTGCTCTATGCTTCAACAAAAACACAGTCAACATCGTGCTCACTTGTAAGTGGACATAAATCTAAAATGTTTTGCTCAGTCAAATTATCTGTTTTTACTTCAAATTCCTTAATCAGGTACAGTAAAAGTTGCCAAAAGGATAAAATTAGTTTTCCTTCTGCCTTTGGCCCTGAAATCTGCATGTTGAGCTTCTCTATCTTTCCTCTGTGGCACCCATTCAGTGCTCTCATGCTGGTGAAGGTAAAATTTACAGAAAGCTTCTGTATGGTCTGAACTTACAAAATGACTTCTTTCACATAGAAAAAAATCCTGAAATAGATCAATAGGAATTACTTCACCCAATACATTAAACACAGAGTTGAAAAAAAAAAAGTTTGTTTTTAAGAGGTGTAATTAAATTCAGACTCAAATTATGCAAAATGAGTATTTCAAGTGGCAATATTGAGATTTCTTTTAATGATATAATAGAATCTTATACCATGTAGAACAATGTTTATACAGTTAATAATCTCTTAGGTAGTGCTTTAAGGGTTTAACGCCCTTCTTAGGCACCCTGATTTATTTTTGTTATTAGATATAAGTTTTGTTCCTTTTAACAGACATTGTTGCTTCTACACACATCACGTACAGGGTAAATAACTTTATGACAATGCAGAGCAATCATCTAATACTGTGTATCTGTTACTAATGTAACAGATTTAAATTAAAGGATCTCACAAATTATACCAAAATAAATTCCAGGTGGATCAAAGAGTTAAAAGTAAATGAAGAGAAGGGCGCCTGGGTGGCTCAGTTGGTTAAGCCACTGCCTTCGGCTCAGGTCATGATCCTGGAGTCCCTGGATCGAGTCCCGCATCGGGCTCCCTGCTCGGCGGGGAGTCTGCTTCTCCCTCTGACCCTCCCCCCTCTCATGTGCTCACTCTCATTCTCTCTCAAATAAATAAATAAAAATCTTTAAAAAAAAAAAAAAAAAAAGTAAATGAAGAGAAGAAACAGAGAAAGTCTTGAAAAAAAAAACTTCACAGTAAAGAAAGCCTTTTAAAATACAACTCAATATATACAAACCATGAAATAAAGAATTGCTGGACTCAGCTATATAAAATATGAAAGAGGGAAATACTTGCAATTCTTAACACTGACAAAGGGCTCATTTCCCTCATATATAAAGATTTCCTAGAATCAATAAGAAAAAGAACAAAATAAGTAGAAAAAAATGGGTAAAGAATATTACCAGAGAGATCGCAGAAGGGAAATAAAAATAGCTTTTTAACATATGAAAAGATAGTCTACTCCACTTGAAATAAAGGAAACACTAGTTCAAATTTTACTGAAATACTTTTTTTCAAATGTCAGATTTGTAAAGATGAAAAATCTAACGACATGACTTGTTTGTGCATTCTCATACATTACAGATTGGAATGTAGTTGATCCCTCTAGGGAGGGAATTTGGTAATAACTACTAACATTTAAAATATGCGTATCTTTAACCTAGCCAATTACACATACACACACACACACACACATATCCTGCATACACACTCACACCTCTGTAAAATGACATATTCTTAAGTCTATTCATTAACTATGGCAAAATTCAAAATAGCAAGATAACAAGAGTAGCTTAAAAGTCATCAAGAGTTAGCTGATTTAAAAAATTATGATGCTCCATACATTGGAATAGAATGCTAAAGAGACTTCTAAAGAAAAGATGAGGAAGCTCCTTATGTTCTGCTGGGCAACAAAAATCAAGATATATTTTCAAGTTAAAAAAAGCAAAATGCAGAATATCATTTGGGTAAAAATGAGGGCAGGGGAACCATACATGTAATCACCTGAATATGCACAGATTATCTCTGGAAAGACATTCAAGAAGCTAGTAATAGTCACCTCTAAAGAGAGTAACTGGGAGGGTGCTTGGGTGCCTCAGTCAGTTGAGCATCTGATTCTTGGTTTTGGCTCAGGTCATGAGCTCAGGGTCCTGGGATCCGCCCCCTTCTGTGTAGGGCTCTGTGCTCAGTGGGGAATCTGCTTGAGATTCTCTCTCTCTCTCTCTCTCTGTGCTTCCCTAACCCCACTTACACAAGTGCATGTGTGCACACATAAGCTCTCTCTCTCTCTCTAAAATAAGTAGATAAATCCCTTTAAAAAATAAAATAAAAATAAAGAGGGGAACTGGGTGAATGGGGAACAACATAAGTAAAGTGAAACTTTTCAAAAGTTGTGGACCAACTGAGCACTTATTGCTCACACAGTACTACCAGGCACTGTGGCACAGGATTTCTGCCATTATGAAGATACCAGGCTATTAGAAACAGAAAGCTAGCAGACATGACACATTAGAGAATCACTATGTGTTGGATTGCTTGGTCCTAATCATAAATGCAACTGACACACAGAGGAGCTGGAGACAGAACAGAAACACAACTTGTGAGCTGGCTTGGTGAGCCAGTATTCCTCACAGAGGCAAGAGCACGAAGGTGTGGGGGCCAGCCTGCCTGTGCCAGGGATTGGATTAATAGGAGTCAACTCTTTTTCTTTTTTTCCCTCCTTCTTTCTTTCTCTCTCCCCACACCTACCTCCGTTTTTTTCCCTTCTGCTGTGGCTGTTACTGTTGCTTTCTCCTCCTCCTCTTCTTCTTCTTCTTCCTCCTCCTTCTCTTGAAAATGGGCTTCTTACCATTCACATCTCATGACCACGAATCTTTCAAGCACTTTAATGACAGGCAATGACACCATCTTCCAGTGATCTTGCCAACACATTCCCTGGCACAGAATGTACCCTTTTCCTTTGTTTTGGTCAAGTATTTATACAATGAGCATGATATCCTTATAGACCTAAAGCACTGGATATGGCCCTACTACTGTATGTATGTATGTATGTCTATTTATGATGATAAATTGATTGCAAAACAAATATAAGGAAATGTCCATATTTAATAATACCAAAATTATTTCCATGGCATAGAAATGCAATAGGAGTTTTCTATTTATCTATCTTTATCTCTTTCTGATAAGCGATTATAAACAAGAAATTTAATTAAAAATGCATGTATTTTATATATGGAACACTGAAAGTGGCAGAATTAAAATTTCAGCAGATTACAGCAGCAAACTTCTGGGTTTTACTTGCTTCTTTCATCAGAAAGTTTCTTCCATTTTCCTACATCAGTTCTGATTTGAAAATTCTTAATAATTGCCCAAATTTGCGACAGAGACACACACACACAGCTTGCTTCCTACTCTGGAAGTCTTCTCTGTGCCTTTGGCTGGAAAGTACAAAGGAATCAAAGCATTTCCTTAAACAATGGAAGCCAACATAAATCCACTTATTCTAAGAAACAATAGAAATGAAATTTCCACTGGGATCAAATTCAACACAGCCGATTAGCATTTCTTTCATGCTAAATATTTGGCTTAGATGTCAGGTTTGGGGTTAGCAGAGGTGAGTCCATTAGCCATTATATTAAACATGAACATTCACCAAAGAGTCATTAACTTGTGTTTTACTTCTTCAAATGTCCTTTCTCATTCTTAATGATCATATTAAATATCCTATCTTGGACCATAATTGTTGTTTGGTTTTCACATTTTTCCAGTTTGACAGTAAGAGTCTTATTCTAGAACAATTAACAAACCAGACCACCCACCAGCTGCCAAATGGCAATATTTTGTTGTATTTTATGTTGTGTTCTTAATCCATCTTCAGAAGCATTTATATCTTGTTAATGAAAAGACTTTTTTTTTTTTTTTTTTTTTAAAGATTTTTTTTTTTTGACAGAGAGAGACACAGCGAGAGAGGGAACACAAGCAGGGGGAGTGGGAGAGGGAGAAGCAGGCTTCCCGCGGAGCAGGGAGCCCGATGCGGGGCTCGATCCCAGGACCCTGGGATCATGACCTGAGCTGAAGGCAGACGCTTAACGACTGAGCCACCCAGGCACCCAATGAAAAGACTCTTATAGTTGTTGTTTCTACTCACTATGTAACCCAAGTAGACAGGGGTGGGAACCCAAGAAAATACCAAAAGATGTATGTTCTTTGGAAAAGATCACTAACCTTGTTTATGCATCCAAAGCAGGCAAACCTTTTATAATCTTTTCAATAAATCTGGTACTTAAAACAGACTCTCAGTCTGCTATCACGAAAAAGCTAGACCTAATCACAGGTTCTGCAGGTTCCAGAATATACCACATATAATATATAATATACCACATTTATTGTCCGTGTTCTTTTCATCCTGAGTGTCTGTCTCCCTTTCCTCCCCCTGGCCATTTAGCCTAATGCACTCATCTCAAACGCCAGCACTTACCTGTGCTTCACTTTACCTTCTTTACTCTCTTTTTCATGATTTTAATTCACCTATCTCCTTCAACTCCAGATTCTCTTCTTTTTGTAAACCAGGCCTCAAATTTCTGGCTTCGAACCTTGGCTTCAATATCTCCTACTGGCTTTCTTTACCTTTCACCAACCTCCAAATGTTTCTCTGGGTTTTCAGACCTCTGCTTCTTTTTTTACTCTAACAATACAAATTCTTCATTTTTGGCATCCATCACTGTCCCCAGTGAGACTGCCCTAGTACATGCCTCACCCTTAGGCAATCACAGACTCAGGAAACATCCATCTCGGAAACTTGCTTCAACAGGGGCACTCTATGCTCCACTTTACACTGGACTGTGTTCACTGAGGTCCAGCATGTATGTCATACTCATTGCTGTATCCCCAGCATCCAATACAATGTCACACACACTCGATTCTCAATTGACAAATGTCCACTGAATGAATTTCTAAGATGGTAATGGAAGTTATTTCCACCCATTTTCCCACATAGTTAAACCAACGATCTTGATTCGTTGACAAGATGCAGATTACCTTCTCTGATACTTACTTTCTTGCTTTGCAGGCATAGCTACATTGGGTAGAAGAGAATATTCACATAGTGAACTCCATGGATCATCTATGTCCTAAGACATGGACCTCATGAAATGGCCCTTCACATGAGAAAACTGTCTGATGGAAACTATGAAGCTACTCTCTAAGGTGGTGATGAAATTCTAAGATCCCCAAATGTATAGAAAGTAAGACAAATTAAAGAAGGCTCAGAAGACTGGCTTAAAGATAACCAAGAAGTTAAAAAATAAGAAATATAATTGGTCTGGGATGCTGTGAGAATGCCTATAACTTCTATTTTCCCTAAACCAGCTTCCATAAGATTCTAAATCTTGCCATGACACTCCCTAGGACAAAGATATATAGGTAAGTGTATTGCTATGGAAAACGTTTATAATATATGATCCCTGGAGGAAAGACTTACAAAACAGCATGGATAATATGATTCTGTTTGTGTAAAATTAGAGAGGGAAAGAAATATCTAGAAGATTTTTAAACTGATATATAATATAGATACAGAATGCATGAATCTTGTACAGCTTGAATCTTTACCCTGTATACATTCATGTGACTACCAACCACATAAATATATAAGCAGTTCTAGGACTCCAACAGGTTCCCTCATGCCCATTCTGTGAAGAGTGGTTCCTAAAACATTCAGTGGATACTCTACTGGAGAGATTTTAGGTGATTCTTCTTTATACCATTCTGTTGCTAGGGTTTTCTACATTAGTTTTACCTATATAGTCAGAAAAATAAGAACGTCGTTTTCCTTGCTGACCTGTTGAGCAGCAGAGGTACTGAGGCAATCTCAAGGAATGAAACTTGAGGTACCCAAACTCCTGATTTCAGCATTTATGTAGCTTTCAATGTTTAATTCTCTTATTGTTCTTGTTTTTCTTTGTATATTTCTTGCTTTCCTTTTTTTTCTCCTTAAAACTGAACAGTTTAATCTGCTCAACTGTGCAAGACAGTATGTCCATGTTTTCTGAGCCTCATGGGAAGAATGGCATACTCCTGGGCATTGTGTGGTAGTACAGACTGCGTCCTCCAAAATTCATCTGTTAAATTCTAATGCCCAATATAACAGCATTTGGAGGTGGAGACTTTGGGGGGTAATGAGGTCATGAGGGCAGAACCTTCATGAATGAAATTAGTGCCCTCATAACAGAGACCCCAGAAAGTTACCTTGCCCTTTCTCCCATGTGAAAAGACAGTCCTTACCAATGAATCTGCCCAAAACTTGACCTTGGATTTCCCAGCCTCCAGAACTGTGAGAAATAAATTTTTGTTGTTTGTAAGTCACCCAGTCTATGGTATTTTATTACAGCAGCCGGAACAGACTGAAGGCATGTGGCCAACTGAAATCAAAGTGAAATGAACCCAATCAAGAAAGAGACACAGAGGGGCGCCTGAGTGGCTCAGTAGGTTGAGTGCCTGCCTTCGGCTCAGGTCATGATCCCAGGGTCCTGAGATCAAGGACTGCATGGGGGACCTTGCTCAGCGGGGAGTTTGCTTCTCCCTCTGCCTCTGCCGCTTCCTCTGCTCGTGCTCTCTCTCTCTCAAATAAAAATCTTAAAAAAAAAGAGAGAGACACAGAAAAGAAATCAAACTAAAAGACTGATTACTGATAAAGGCATATTGAAGAAGGTGTCTTAGACCTGTAGGTACAATCAACCTTATATTACCTATGACCATGAGTTCAGCTTACAGGGCCAAAAACGTTTGCACAGCAAAGGAAACAGTCAATAAAACCAAAAGACAGCCGACAGAATGGGAGAAGATATTTGCAAATGACATATCAGATAAAGGGCTAGTATCCAAAATCTATAAAGAACTTATCAAACTCAACACCCAGAGTACAAATAATCCAGTCAAGAAATGGGCAGAAGACATGAACAGACACTTCTGCAAAGAAGACATCCAAATGGCCAATGGACACATGAAAAAGTGTTCAACATTGCTCAGTATCAGGGAAATCCAAATCAAAACCTCAATGAGATACCACCTCATACCAGTCAGAATGGCTAAATTTAACAAGTTAAT
The DNA here is from genome assembly GCF_002201575.2 of Neomonachus schauinslandi. Taxonomy (NCBI): domain Eukaryota; kingdom Metazoa; phylum Chordata; class Mammalia; order Carnivora; family Phocidae; genus Neomonachus; species Neomonachus schauinslandi. The sequence continues at coordinate 12,770,538 of NC_058410.1, read as the reverse complement.
TAACAAGGAAACAACACATGTTGGTGAGGATGCGGAGAAAGGGGAACTTTCCTACACTGTTGGTGGGAATGCAAGCTGGTGCAGCCACTCTGGAAAACAGTATGGAGGTTCCTCAAAAAGTTGAAAATAGAGCTACCCTACGACCCAGCAATTGCACTACTGGGTATTTACCCCAAAGATACAAATGTAGTGATCCGAAGGGGTACGTGCACCCCAATTTTATAGCAGCAATGTTCACAATAGCCAAACTATGGAAAGAACCTAGATGTCCCCCAAGAGATGAATGGATAAAGAAGATGTGCTATATATACAATGGAATATCATGCAGCCATCAAAAAAAAAAATGAAATCTTGCCATTTGCAATGACATGGATAAAACTAGAGGGTATTATGCTAAGCGAAATAAGTCAATCAGAGAAAGACAATTATCATATGATCTCATCGATATGAGGAATTTGAGAGACAAGACAGAGGATCATAGGGGAAGGGAGGGAAAAATGAAACAAGACAAAACCAGAGAGGGAGACAAACCATAAGAGACTCTTAATCTCAGGAAACACAACGAGGGTTGCTGGAGTGGAGGGGAGTGGGAAGGATGGAGTGGCTGGGTGATGGACATTGGGGAGTGCTGTGAATTGTGTAAGACTAATGAATCACAGATCTGTACCCCTGAAACAAATAATACATTATATGTTAATTTTTTTTAAAAAAGGGGGAAGAAAAAAAAACCAAAAAAACAAAAGCCCAACTCACTGCAGAGACAGCACCCTCTTCAAGAAGTACTCCAGTTGACAACAGATAAAGGCCTATAGCTTCAGGACCCACTGTTCTAAGAAAGATAGGGAATGAAGCCACTGAGTGCTCAGCGCCCTCTACTAATCTCATCAAGCAGATAGTCACCAAGCAGAGGTAGATGAGAAAAGGGCAGAAACTCTCCCCCAGAGAACAAATAATCCAATCAAGAAATGGGCAGAAGACATGAACAGACATTTTTCCAAAGAAGACATCCAAATGGCCAACAGACACATGAAAAAGTGCTCAACATCGCTCAGCATTAGGGAAATCCAAATCAAAACCTCAATGAGATACCACCTCACACCAGTCAGAATGGCTAAAATTAACAAGTCAGGAACTGACAGATGTTGGCGAGGATGCAGAGAAAGGGGAACCCTCCTACACTGTTGGTGGGAATGCAAGCTGGTGCAGCCACTCTGGAAAACAGTATGGAGGTTCCTCAAAAAGTTGAAAATAGAGCTACCCTACGACCCAGCAATTGCACTACTGGGTATTTACCCCAAAGATACAAATGTAGTGATCCGAAGGGGTATGTGCACCCCAATGTTTATAGCAGCAATGTCCACAATAGCCAAACTATGGAAAGAGCCAAGATGTCCACTGACAGATGAATGGATAAAGAGCTGGTATATATATATACAATGGAATATTATGCAGCCATCAAAAGAAATGAACTCTTGCCATTTGCAACGACGTGGATAGAACTGGAGGGTATTATGCTGAGCGAAATAAGTCAATCAGAGAAAGACATGTATCATATGATCTCACTGATATGAGGAATTCTTAACCTCAGGAAACAAACTGAGGGTTGCTGGAGTGGTGAGGGGTGGGAGGGATGGGGTGGCTGATAGACATTGGGGAGGGTATGTGCTATGGTGAACACTGTGAATTGTGTAAGACTGTTGAATCACACGGGGCGCCTGGGTGGCTCAGTCGTTAAGCGTCTGCCTTCGGCTCAGGTCATGATCCCAGGGTCCTGGGATCGAGCCCCGCATCAGGCTCCCCGCTCCGCGGGAAGCCTGCTTCTCCCTCTCCCACTCCCCCTGCTTGTGTTCCCTCTCTGGCTATCTTTCTCTCTGTCAAATAAATTAAAAAAAAACCTTTAAAAAAAAAAAAGACTGTTGAATCACAGACCTGTACCTCTGAAACAAATAACATTATATGTTAAAAAAAAAAAAAAGAAGAATGTAGGAAGGGAAAAATGAAGGGGGGGAATCGGAGGGGGAGATGAACCATGAGAGACTATGGACTCTGAGAAACAAACTGAGGGTTCTAGAGGGGAGGAGGGTGGGGGATGGGTTAGCCTGGTGATGGATATTAAAGAGGGCACGTTCTGCATGGAGCACTGGGTGTTATACACAAACAATGAATCATGGAACACTACATCAAAAACTGATGATGTAATGTATGGTGATTAACATAATAAAAAAATGTGTAAAATCTCAAAAGAAAAAAAAAAAAGAAACTCTCCCCGCAGGAACTTGAATGGAAGTCTTCTTTTAGTCAAACATGAGGATTCAGAAATATGGTCTCCCCCAAAACTCTGGATACATGGTTGACTGAATGATCCTTAAGGGCTCCACAAATCCAGATTCTGTAATTCCAAAGGAAAGGACTTCGGTCTTCCATTTCTTCTGTATCTTTAACTACAGGGTTTCTTAAAGCAAGTTTATAAATAAATAAACAAACAAATACGTTCAGTGAGATAAAAAAGAACTTTTAAAGGACTGTATGAAATCTTAGAGAACATCTTCAGTCACACACAGGGTTGAAACCCACTAAGAATATGCGCATTATTGAAAAGACAAAACACAGAAACTGGCTTACTAGTAACTGATCTCTTTTGTGCCTGAACTTCCAAACTCCTCCTAATCTCATTGTCACAACTTGAGATGATGAGTCACTGGAGTTTCTATGTCAAGTGTAGTTGGCACTGGATGAAATGCTGAAGCTAAAATTCCCACCAAGCCTGTTTTTGTAACCTGTGAAACACATCCACCCAATTAAGGACCCATTTCCTGAAAGGATATTCTCAACTTTCCAGCGACTCTGCTAACTTAAAATCGGACCCAGCCTTCAATTGGAGAGTGTGAGGATCCCGAAAAGGAAACAAATGTTTTGAAGTAACTTCAGGGTGGGGTGGGAAGGGGAAAAGTTTATTTTTTTTTTTTAAGATTTTTTGTTTATTTATTTATTTGACAGAGAGAGAGAAACAGCATGAGAGGGGATAGGGTCAGAGGGAGAAGCAGGCTCCCTGCTGAGCCGGGAGCCCGATGTGGGACTCGATCCCAGGACTCCGGGATCATGACCTGAGCCGAAGGCAGTCACTTAACCAACTGAGCCACCCAGGCGCCCCGAAAAGTTTATAAGATAATAATTTTTCAAAGATTTCTCAAAAAGACTTCATGCACATTTATTTACTTATTTTATAAGTTAACTTTTTACTAAATTTAGCATACATGTAGAAAAGTGCATAAATTGTGAGTAAAGACCTTGATGAATCATTTTAGAATGAATACATCTGCATAGCCAGCCCCAAATCAGGATACAGAACATCACCAATACCGACAAAATTTCCCATTGCCCCCTCCTCTGTGTTATCATCCCCAAAGGGATCACTATTCTGACTTCTAAGACCATGCACTAGCTTTGAGCTTTATGTAAGTACAATCACACCGTATGTACTTCTGTGGGCCTGGATGCTTTTGCTCTGGTTACATTTGGGAGTTTCATCCATGCAGTTACACATAGTAATAGTGGTGGTTTCTTCATTCTTATTGTTATTCAGTATTCCACTGCATGAATATGCCACAATTTATTTACTCATTTTACTGCTGTTGGAAATTTGCATAGTTTCCAGTTTGGAACTATTATGAAAAGTGTGGCTGTGTGAATTCTAATAATATGTCTCTTGATGAGTACTGGTACACATTTCTGTTGACTATATTCCAAGGAGTCAGTCATAGGTCACTAAGTTTGCGGCAACTTATTACAGCAGGACTAGGAAACACATATAATCACCCTTTCCCCTTTTCATATGTTTATTGGTCATATGGATTTCCTTTTTTATGAAGTGCCAGTCTGGTTAAGTCTTTTGCACACTTTTAATATTACATTGTCTTTAGGGCTGGGGGTGGGTTTCCTTATATCCTCTGCATTCAAGTCCTTTGTTATTACATTTATTTATCATGCATTCTCCCACTCCATAGCTTATTTATTTTACTCAGTGTAATCTCTTTTTTAAAAGATTTTATTTATTTATTTGAGAGCGTGCATGCGTACAAGTGGGGGGACGGGCAGAGAGAGAGGGAGAAGCAGACTCCCCGCTGAGCAGATACGGGGCTCCATCCCAGGACCCTGGGATCATGACCTGAGCTGAAGGCAGACGCTTAACTGACTGAGCCACCCAAGCACCCCAGTGCTATCTTTTGATAAAGCAAAGTTCCCAATTTTAATCATGTCCAATATATCTATCTTTTCCTTTACAGTTGGTGCTTTTTGTGAGCTTTGAAAACACCTTGCCTACAAGGTCATGAAGACATTCTCCAAGTTCTCTTTTATAAGTTTTGTTATTTTGACCCATCTGGAATTGATATTTGGCTATTATGTAAAGTAGGTGTCAAGGTCTACTTTTTTCCACTTAGATAACCAAGTGATCTAGCATCATTTATTAAAAATGCCATCTTTTCCCCCACTATATTGTAATGACATTTTTGTCATATATCAGATAACTGTATATGTGTAGATCTACTTCTGGACTTGTTTTCTATTCCATTGCTCTATTTATCCATCTTTGCACCTGTTCAGAAAAGAGTTAACAAAGCAGGTCTGAGAATGTTATCCTTTGACAGGCTTGCATATAAGGTTAGCCCTTGGCTGGAATGCGGGAACCTAGATCTGTGGAGGGTTCCTACCATTCCCAGAACTGATAGGAATGTCTCACTGTGCCTAAACTGTTTGTACAAACAATGTAGATTATGCTGGATGCTCATTTTCCTTCTAGAGTTTGGAAGTTGGGTGTGTACTTGGCAGAATATGTGTACATGACAAGCCCCCAATAAAAACTTTGGGCACTGAGTCTCTAATGAGCTTCTGAGAGACAACATTTCACATGTGTTGTCATAACTTGCTGGGGAAATTAAATGTGTCTCCACTGGGAGACTTCTGGAGGTTTGCACTTGATTTCCTCCAGAGTTCACCTCATGTGTCTTTTCCCTTCCCTGATTTTGCTTTGTATCATTTCACTGTAATAAATCATATCGATGAATATGACTATACCCTGAGTCCTGGGAGTCCTTCTAAAGAATCATCAAGCCTAAGGATGGTCTTGGGGACCCTTGGTATAGCACCAATTCCACACTGTCTTATTTACTATAACTTTATAGTCATGATATCTGGTAATAGAATTTTGCCAAATTTGTTATTCCTTAAGATGATCCTGCCTATTTTTTACCCCTTAAATTTTCATATGTCTTAAGATCAACTCCATGTTCACAAAACTCAATCTGCAATTGAATTGTTATTGGGATTTTATTTGATCTATAAATCTATTTGAGAAAATTGATATTTCTATAATATTTAGTCCTCTAATCCATTCACATGGTATACTTGGGTCTTCTTTCATTTCTTTCAACTTTCTAAACAGTATTTTGTAGCTTTTTTTTTTCTTTTGGTGAGAAGGTCTTGTACGTCACTTATTAGATTTGTTACCAGGCATTTGGTGGTTTTCATGCTAATGTAAGTCATATTTTTCATTTTTATTTTCTAATTGTTTTTTACTGTTTTATAGAAACATGATTTTTGTGCATTGACCTTACATCTAGCAACTTAATAAATTCATTTATTAATTCCAATAGTTTAACCATAGAGCCTTTTGATCTGCTATGAAAACAAGCACATCATCCATAAATAACAAGGGTTTTGCTTCTTCCTTTTAAATCATTGTTATGAGCTGAATTATGTCCTTCCAAAATTCATATGTTGAAGTCCTAACCTCAATCTCAGAATGTGACCATATTTGGGAACAGAGCCTTTAAAAAGGAAATTAAGTTAAAGTGAGGTCATTAGGGTAGACCCTAATCCAATATGACTACTTATGAGAAAAGGAGATTAGGACACAAGCACACACAGAGGGAAAATTATGTGAAGACACAGAAAGAAGATGGCCATCTATAAGCCAAGGTGAGAAACCAATCCTGCTGACACCTTGATCTTGGACTTCTAACCTCCAAAAACTTAAGGAAACAAGTATCTTTTGTTTAAGCTACCCAGTCTGTGATACTGTGCAGCCCTAGAAAACAAATGCAAATAATATTTCATAACTCAGTCATATAGTTATGTAGAAGCATGCACTCACTATATGCCAGGCACTGAGCTAATTTGTTTTCATATACCATTTCTTTTATACTTCATAAAGTCCAAAAAGATAGGTAGTATTGCCTCAATTTTACAAAGGATAAAATAGACTCTAAGAGATTAAGAAATGTACTTAAGCCAGGGTGCCTGACTAGCTCCAGTCAGTACAGCATGCAACTCTTGATCTCGGGATTGTAAATTCAAGCCCCATGTTGGTGGAGAAATTACCTAAAAATAAAAGAAAGAGAAAGAGAGAGAGAGAGAGAGAGAGAGAGAAAGGAAGGAAGGATGGAAGGAAGGAGGGAGGGAGGGAGGGAGAAAAGGAGGGAAGGAAGGACGGACCTAAGTCATATAGAACTAGACATCATGAACCCTGCTGCTTTGTTCTTCTGCCTTCCTAGAGTTGTAAAACACAATTATTATGCCTTCAGTCACTTGCTCTTTACTTAACTGAAAAAAAAAATTTTTTTTCTCAGTAGGGGAATATATAAATATATCATAGAGACCTATTTCTGGTCCAGACCTATCACCCAGAACTGTCTTAACATATAATCGATATCCCAGAGCAGAGTATCAAACAAGATGCAAATTTTCAAAGGATTTCACAAATAAACAGGCATATAACTCTTGAACCCCTCACCTCACTGAGGACATAAAAGGGTAGGAGGAGGGCAGACCGGAAGATTTTTAGATGTTAGTGATCTGTGTCCCCTCTGCCACATGGAGGTATTGGAGAGGCCTGACCTTCTCTTCAAGTCTACCAAGAGGGGCCCAGTGGAATCTCTCAGTTTGGGGTGACAGTGAACTGTTTGTTCTCTGGTTCTAAGCTGAGAAATCTCAAGTGAAAGAGAAGGGATGAATAGCTATCAACAGATGAACCAAAGAGTGATGGCAGTGTTAGGCTATCAGCAATTGCAAAATTTATGGGGACAGAGATGAGTTAATGTTTCCTAAGGACCAGATATGGGCCTCGTAAGAAAAGGTTATTTTAGGTCCTAACAAAAGGGGCAACCTATAGGGGCAAAAAGACCTCAGCAAAGAAAAGTAGAAGTTATCATTCAAGTTCTAGATGTTCAGGGAATAAGCTATATTGAAAATGTATTCACTGCATGCGAGGGAGCAGGAGAGGTAGGGGTATCAAGTGTTCACCCAAAAAGTCAAAAGGCAACCTTAAACACCTGCAGGCCAAGAAAATATTAGGCCCCCTCACTACAGTACCAGAAAAGACTTTTCTGCTCTCCATCTCTCCCCTATCCTTGTTCCTTGGCAGCAAAATAAGGGTAAAAGCTAAAAGAGTAAGAAGGCAAAAGAGGAAAGCCAACTACTGGCCTCCCCCCACCATCACCTCACCTTAGGCTCTAGCTGAGGATGGGAAGTAGGTGCCTCACCTTTAAATCAGTTAGGACATTTTGACTAAATCAAGATTCCTTGTAACACCTAAGAGCAACTGGAAAAGTCATCTGGGGCAGAGAAAGAACTAATCTCATTCAGTAAACTTAACAGATTTAAAAGATAACTAGAAAGGACAATGAGGGGCACCTGGGTGGCTCAGTCAGTTAAGCGGCCAACTCCTGGTTTCAGCTCAGGTTATGATCTCAGGGTCCTAGGATCAAGTCTGCTTGAGGATTCATTCTCTCTCTCCCTCTCCTTCTATCCCTTCCCCACCCCCAGGCCCCATTCCCCACCCCCAACCCCCACTCATGCACCTCTCTCAAGTAAATAAATAAAATCTTAAAAAAAAAAAAGGACAATGAGATACCACTGTGCACCCTTTCCAGTGGCTATCATAAAAAAAAAAAAAAAAAAAAACCAAGTGTTGGTGAGGATGTGGAGAATCAGGAGCCCTCAAATTGCTGGGGGGAATATAAAATGGTATAACCATTTGGGGAACAGCTTGGCAGTTTCTTAAAAAGACAAATATTAAACAACACAGCAAGTCCAAAACTAGGTACCTACCCAGGAGAGATCAAAACACATGTTCACACAAAGACTGTTACATGAATGTTCATAACAGCATTATACATAATAGCCCAAAACTAGAAACAATCTTAATGTTGACCAACTGATGAATGGTAATGAAAATTGTAATATACCCGGTACAATGAAATACAATTCAGCAATAAAAAGGAATGAACTACTACTACATGCTACTGCATTGGTGAACGTCATATCAAAAACACTCTAAGAAAGTGAGATGCAAAAGATTACACATTATATGATTCCATTTATATGAAACATCCAGAAAGTAGAAATCTGTAGATTTGCAGAATAGCAGTTACCTGCGGACAAGTGTGAGAGTGAGAACTGACTGCAAACAGACACAGGGAAACCTGAGATGAGGGAAATTTTCTAAAACTAGACCATGGTGATAGCTCCACAACTCTATAAATTAACTTAATATCACTAAATTACAAATCAGCGGAAGTGTGCATTCACTTACAATGGGTGACTTTTGCGGCATGTAAAAATTATACCTCAATAAAACTGTAAAAAAAAAAATACCCCAACATGGGATCAGGTGGGAATATACAGATACAACAAATTTGACAATATACTGATAATTATTGAAGGTGGACAATAGATAATGGAATTTCATTATACCATTTCTTCAACTTTTATGTACGTTTGAAATTTTTCACAATAAAAAGTTTTAATAAGGTAACAAGAGATTAAATTAAAATTGTTTTATAAGGGCCACACTCTACTAAGTATTTGCTATAACTCAATTGTTATACCTACATTTAATTTTCAAGCCTTTACATTAACTGTGGCAGTATTCAACAGAAAATTGGCCAAGAAGATGCAAATGACTGATGTGTTAGCTAGATCTGTATTTATATGTTATGTCCAACAACTTTAATACGCCTAATACAACTCAAAAATCATGGTGTCAAGAAGTCATGTAGCTAAAAGAAACTCAGAGAGGTCACCAGATGATCTCTGCTTCTGAAAGGGTCTCACACAATAAAGCTATCTTTTCCTTTTCAAATATTTACAGATGTACACAGGTGAGTTATTCAAAATCCCTTTGGTATCTCAGGTCAACATAATCTGTTTTAATGAAATCTTCCTTCAATATGTTGATGGCCAAGTCAAACAATGACTATTAGGAAGCCAGAAATAAGTTATGTATGCATTCATTATATGTTCAGCTTTTAATAAAAAGAGGCTAAGGAAGAAAAATTACTGAGAAATTAAATGCATTTATTATTAGAGTTTTTAGGACTTTGTTTTTATGATATTATGATACCCAACTGGCTCATGGGAAGGATGTACTAAACCAGTAGTTGGTAACTGGAGAAAGGGACTTATCTGGAGGGTTTGCCATGGAATAGTTGGCAGTAAGATAGCACCATCTGTTGGAAAGAAGAAATGTCAATCGCCAATAAAACATTTTTGATATATGAAAAAAACATTTAAGTCTTTCCAAAGTGCTGGATAAAGAATCTTGTTAGAATTAGAAGCTGCAAGTTTAGTGGAACAAGTACCAAATTGTGTTTATTCATTGTATCTCCACAGTCTTTTTTATATAGGTTGGACTGTTATATACACACACATGAGAAATTTATATTATTTCATAGATATATGTTAAATACAAAATACAAAAATATGCATTAGTGTTTGCAGCCCTGTAGATATCTTTGAAATGTCACCACCTTTACTTCCTTCCACTACTTTAAACTCTGGAACAACTACACATAGCCACACAGAATCTGTTATTACGACTTTCCGGAAGTTTCTGATCTTGGTAATTATTTTACTCCTAGGGACCACTGCCAGGTTTGAAAGAACTGTCTATAAATTTTGTGCAGTATATTAAAATCCCCTATCCAAAACAAATAAAACATTAATAAATAGACATTCCCATTGTAATACCAGTTCTTGGGAAAGATACTATATGTATTTTGTGTTTGGAATAAAATTCCTGGCCTATGACAATGCATAAACATCAAAGTATCAGAATATCTGGTACTCCTACTTGAGTTCAATAGGTATAAGGTATTCTTCCTCAGCCTCTCAAGTTTCCTAAAAACTCAATGCATCTAAAATCATTTTCTGTGCTAACACAGATAAAACATGGGTTTTTATGGGCACAGAAAGTTTTCTAGTCCTTTCCTGGAAGACACCATCTACCATTCAAAACAAGGTATTTTAAAAAATATGTCTAGCACATAGCGTTTCTAAAACTAGTAATTCCTGTCCTTTGAATTTATGAGTACTAAATTTATGATTAGTTATGAGAAAAGAATCTTGTAGGAGAGTCAAAATTCATACACTACAAAAAAGTTCAGGCATCTTTCACATTAAAGGAACATACCATATGAAATCTTCCTAAAATGCTATCCAGAGCTTCTGGATCCAGCTTGCCAACCTTGCCTAATTGCTTACAGTTGTGAACTTTCAGATGCATTGTAGTTTCCTCTGTTCAATTATCCACTTAATTCAGCTTAGGAAGTACTCATTTGAAAGAGTTACTGGAAGACTTGTCAGGGATGTAACTTCCCATGATCTAAAAATGGAAATCTCGGGTAGGATGTCTTATAGCAATAGAAAAGGAGCAAAAATGGATGTAGAGTATCCCACCCTTGCCAACTTGAGTCAGAGACTTTAACCATCTGGAACATATGACATCCTTCTCTCTTTGCTTGGCAGATATTGCTACTCACTAAGAACTGAGCCTTGACCTGGCCCGAAATCCAGTTCAGCAAGTGCTCAAAGACATTCGTCTCCAAAGGGGACAAATAAGACAGTTCTTTGTGGGGTGGGAAGAAAATACAGACTGCTCATTAGTAGTTTTAATTTCTATTTTTGTAAAAGTTTTCTAGTATATGTAATAAATTATGATAGTAATTGATAATCAAATAAATATATAAAAATGGAGATGAAAGCAAGTAAATCGTATGTTTTACCAATAAAAAAATCAAAGAAGTTTAGAGTCCACTATTTTACAAAAAACTGGAATTGTTATAGGAGATAAAATCTGATTGCTATCACTATTCTAGAATTTCTCTAATATACTGCATCTTCCACTCAAAATAAATGAACAAAAAATACTTGATTTACTACTATACTTCCCAGTCAAAAAGAAGAGCTTCCTTACCCCTATATTCATGACCAGTATAATAATGACTATGTTAAAATTCTGTTTTTCTCTCAACCTTGAACCATACTTCTCATTAAGTGACTATTACTATGAATACGCATTTTGGAATACTTCATCCTTTAAATTATTATATCAATAACATTACTAGGAAAAAGATTTGATTTACAGGATTTTATTAACCAGGGTCTCATCTATTTATATATGAATTTTGATGGCTTTTAGTGTAATTCACCAAATACTTCCAGTTCTCTGCCTCTGGGCACAAGGTAGGACTATACTTCGTAGTAAGCGTGGTGGGGCCATATGACTAAGCCAACCAGTGGATTTTGAGCAATGTCACTTCTTTTCTGGAGCATTTGATTTAGTGTGAGATCTTCCAGGGTTCTCCTTTTTCTTCCTCTAGCCTGACAGGTTCCCAGTCAGCCTGAAAATCTGAATGACCACTATGAGCAAAGTCGCTTTGCCAACCTGCTAATACACAAAGCATGACTAAGAAATAAATCTTTGTTGTTTTAAGCCACTGAGATCTGGGGGTTGGTTGTTACCAGAGCATGATTTGGTCTGCCCCAAATGACACTCTGAGGAATAACAGAAATTCCACTCAAAACCCAACAAGTCATAACTCAAAGTTTTGGCTAATAGGTTTTTGTGTATCACAAGAAATCCAACCTTAATATAAAAACTATAAGAAGTTATCTATTAATAACTTAAAACCTCTATGTTCAAGTCACACCTCTGTCACCAACCAGTCGTATGACTGTGCAAGTAGCTAACCTCTGTTTCCTCACCTACAAAATGAAAATAATAGCGGCCTTGCCTCTCTGAGGCTTGTCAGTTCTAAAGAAACATGACATCTAAAAACAACTCAACAGCTGAGTTCCATTATTGGAAGGATAATCTGTTTATGGATATTTACAAATCAACACTGATTTACTGCCTTCTCATAACATTTTTAGATAAATTATTTTTGACACTACTCTATGGTTTCTACTTTTTATTTCCCCTTTCTAATTTTTCTCATCTCCATTTACAGAACCAGAGACTCAAGTTCATGCCACAAAATAGGAAAAGTCAAGCCAAAGCAAAGCTGTAAGCTTCTCCCACTCAACCACTGACATTTCCCTCTTCTTCTGGATGCCTTCCTTTTCTTTGATTCAATTTCAGGTGCCTGCAGGCACCTGAAATTTGTTGTTTCTTCCACTACTATCCATTATCCTTACATCTTAGGATATGGCTTTCTGTATTAACCAACTTGCCAGTCAACCGTATGTGAGCACAAATTAAGGACCTATACTGCCCCTCATGGTGGCTTTCTGTCCCCACCTACATCACTAACCAGAAAAGAAACTGGTTAGTAGAGGTTTTTGAACAGATAAAAAGGGAGAACAGTATTTTGGGAAAAGCAAACTTGAATCACATTCCGCAAACCACTGTCTTCACCGCCCATAAACTGAGGACCAAAGAAAGACCCCGTCCAGGAACCAGGGCTGAGATAAAATTCTGCAGCAGTTATTGGGGAAAACGAAAATAACCCCAATAACTCTCAGCAAAGAAAAAAAAAAAGTCTTTTTTTTTTTTCTATAAGGGCTGGAAAATATAGGTTTGATGTTTGCCTACCAAAGGTAACTTGAAATTTATGTTGGTAGCCTTGAGCTTCAACCTGTCGAAGGCAATGAAGGGAATGCTACAGGGGGGTAGGTGCGCATGTGTGTTTGACTTTTAAATGATCACTGTGTTGGAGCATAGCTCCAAGGAAGAAACAAGGAGTCGTTTGTGAGGATGACACACTGCCGCAAGAATTGCAAGGCGGGGCATCTACACTTACCGTGAGAAGATACAGCAAGGCCTCAGGCTACAGGACCCAGAATATTCAACTGAGCCAGGGATGACATCAAGGGCTCCGACTGCTGCTGCCTCTGTTTGCTGCCCGGCCACAGCCCCGTCGTCCCCACAGATGGCTACTGTATGAGCGTGAGGCAATCCTGGATACACTTCGTGCCAGAAGGAGATGGCCCCGCAGAAGAAGGCAGATGAGAAGCAGGAGGGTTCCCCGGGCGTGAGTAGCAAGAAGAGCATAGCACCAGGTGCCGGGCTTCTGGAGAAGGAGGCAGTCATCGTGAGCCAGTCTCCTCCACCCCTTCTCGCCCAAGGCCGTCTCAAGGAACGGCCCAGAGGATGCCCGACCCAGGACCACTGCAGGCCCCGGAAGCAAGAACAAGGACAAGGCGCTGCCTGGCTCCTGGATCCCGTGGCCGACCCTGGAGGCTAAGGTCCCCAAGCTGCGGAGAAGCCGTCGTGCACAGAGACCAGCTGCCTGTCGGAGAAGCCACTGCGCATGTCAGACCTGATGCGCAAGCGCCTCACGCCGCTCCAGGGATCCGTGGACGACTGTGCACAGCACGCACCGCGAGCGCTGCGTGTGTGCGGTGAGCCACCGCAGCCGGAGCCACGGCGCGCCCCGCGCGGTGTTGCAGCCGTCCGGAGCCAGAGTCACCCTCAAGGGGTAGAGAAGCTGGCTTGCAAGGACATGCTGGACCCCAAGAAGCGGGAGAAGCTGGCGGACTGCGACATCATCGTGCCTCAGTGGGGCAACAAGGGCTTCCGGGCTCCAGAATGAGGTTGTGGGTCGACAGGTCGAGGCCGGTGGTGCAGACCTGTGCGCGCAGGAGATCACACTGGCTGTGTGGCACCTTCATGCTCTGCGCTGGAGCCCAGGGGACATGGCGGTCAAGGAGACAGGGCCAGGCGGGCCGCGTGCAGGCGGCCGGCCAGCAGCAATAACTCAAGCTTGAAGGCCTAGGCTAAGAATATTTAATGTGGTCTCACTCTAAGAGTAAAATCTGAATTGAACACAAACACACAGACACAAAGATCACTGTGGACTAGTGAAGAGTTCCTGGTTTTGTGATGGGTTGTCTTGTCATTTTTTGGTTTTGTTTTTAACTACGTGGAAAACGTGACATTCTCAGGGAAGAGAGCCTGGATAGGAGGGAGATTCACGGAAGAGGAGTCACAACAAGACTGGAAACTCCCCTAAATGTTCAAGCATCTCAAAACACACGCAGGCAGAGGAGGGATCAAGGCAGGCTTTCCTGTGAGTCATGTGTTTCTCTGTGATCACAACAGCACTTCCTGTCGGAGTCAAGAGTGCATTCAGGGTGGAGTTCATGAGAAAACCTGTCTTCATCATGAAATACCAGTTTTCAACTCTTTAATACAGTCAAGCAACATTCTGGAAGATTACCATGTGCAAAGTTGACCAAAAGATTTTTGAAGAAGTTTTAAATTTTGATATTCAAACAATTTGTTTTGTCAAAACAAAGCCACTTGCTAATCTGTTGTAGACCTACTATACAAATGCAGTGTGTTAGGCACAGAAGGGGGTACAAAATTAATACAGTGCCTGTCTACTGCCCTGAAAGAGCTCTTGGATGATCCTCTGGTAAGTGGCATCTGAGAACAGTGGTGTGGCATCTGAGAACAGTGGTGTGGGGATTGGGCAGAGAACCATAATGAAAGGCACTGGATCTAACTTGCTCTTGGCAACCCCCATGGAATGACAAAGTCTATCAGAAGCCAGACCCCCCTGAACCTGTCCACTCTGTCTGCTGATCCTCTGGTTTGCTTTCCTAGCAGAGAAGGACATATATGTAGTTCAGCTGTCAACTACCCAAGGCCAGCCTTACATGCATTGACCTGCTTAGATGACAAAATGGATGTCAGAGAGCTCCCTATCCAAAAATATAGGACCCTCGCTTGTTACAGAATCTGAGGTTCTATAATTAGAGAATTTTTCTGTGTAGTCAGTGTGAGAAAGTAGAAAGAGCTTAGACTTGTATGTCAGGCAGACCTGAGTTCAAATGTCAGCTCTTCTGCATACTATGGACCTTAAGCAAGTCACTTGTGAAATCCTAATTCCACATTCTTTAAATGGGAATAATGTCTGTGAAACCGGTGAGCTAATAGGAACTCAGTACCTATTATTTCCTTACTTTCTTTTCAAAACCTAGTGGTGTAAGTACTATAAAGCTGAGTAACAGCCTAAGTTCTTATGATCTGGAAATTGAATGCCTATGTAGGGAAATTAATTACCACCTTCAGCTGTTATCCAGAATATTGGTGCTATAACCACTTAAGGATGCAATGCCTTTGGCAAAGATTTCTCTCTTGTGATTTTTCCCCTTACTCTCATAATCTTCTCATTTTGCTAGACCATCCTGGACAGCAAGAACTATATCTTATTCATTTTTCTATTCCTGATGCATGGCATGGAAGGTGCTCTATAGATGTCTGATGGATGAATGAATAAATGAACAAACCAATTTTCTAGGGAGAAGAGAAGAAGAAGGCAATGTTGGCTAGAAGCGGAACATACCCAGGACTAAGAAGGGAAGGTGAGAGAGCCTCAGAACAAAACAAACCATCTTTTTTTTTTAAAGATTTTATTTATTTATTTGAGAGAGAGAGAGATCACGAGCAGGGGGGAAGGGCAGAGGGAGAAGTAGACTCCCCACTGAGCAGGGAACCAGCCAATGCTGCGGGGCTCAATCCCAGGACCCAGGGATCATGACCTGAGTCTAAGGCAGATGCTTAACCAACTGAGCCACCCAGGCGCCTGAAACAAACCACCTTTTTGCCTACTTTTTAACTTTACCTAGGATCAGAACTGCTGCAGCTTTGGAGAGTAAGTAAATTACTCCTCCAGCCCCCCTCCCTGACAAGCACATGTAAGTTACAGCTAGCCACCACCCAGCTGCTGGTAATAATGATCCTGTGGGAAAGGAGTGGAAAACCACTTTTTCTTAAAATGGCTTTGGCAATTTTTGCAGCTATTTTTCTGCTGCTTTTAGGAAGGTAGTTACACCTATTTTTCAATATCTTAACTACACTAAGTATGTATCAGGTCTGACTTACCTGAATACACATACAGTCTCCCTTGGGACTGGCATGAGTACCTGAAGGGGACATGAAGGGTATGTCTCAGGCTTCATGAACTTACCCACTGCTCCTAAATACCCGCGCTGGCCCGGGCACTGACAGGCGGCATTGTGCCTGACACCGAGTGCCAGCCCCCCGTTTTATTTGTAACAGTTAACTCCCACACTCAGACATTACATCCCAAAACAGGATCACTGCACTGCAATAGGTGAGCCTAGAGGACTTAGCATTCTCCATGCTGTGTGCTAAACACCAGCTTTCTCTCTCTGAACCCCTAGATTCTCTGTTGAGAATGAATCACCAATGCAGAACACCACTTTCCTCAAAATAATTTTATTTCAGTCACCTTCTTGCCCTACCCTGACACTGGTACATCCCCCGTCTCCTCTTACTTTTAAATTTTAGGGAGCAGTTTGGGGGGGGAAGTCTCTGAACTCTTTATGCAAATAAGCCAACCGCTTCCCAGAGGACTATACACCAAGAGGAAAGACAGGTTTAGCTAAGCCCTAAGAGATATCTAAAGGTACCTAATTACACGCTATGGTGTAACTATAATGTTACAGAGGCAATGATAAGAGGACCTCTCCAAGACCAAAGGACAGAAAAGTTCTGCTCATAAGGGCCTTTTCTTCCTGAATGTATAGAGAATAGTTGGTAGACACATTAGACAAGCCCTAGCTAATATATATGTAATACTGCAAATATACATGAAATATAATGCAAGCCACAAATGAAACCCTGCATGTAATTTCAAATTTTCTGGTAGTCATGTTTGAATAAGTAAAAAGAAAATGGTAGAATTGATTTTAATAATTTATTTAATACAGATTTCCAATGTATTAATATTTCAACATATAATATAAAAATTATCAAGATCTTTTACATTGTTTTTTATACTAAGTCTTCAGAATCTAATGTATGTTTTATACTTATAGCACATCTCAATTCAGACGAGCCACATTAAATGTTCAATAGCCTCACATGGTTACTAGCAACCGTATTAGAGCAGCTCTAGATTTTTTTTAAAATCTGTACTCCATTACATAGACCACATCCAACTCTCTGGTCAAAGTGATCTAATGAGCTCATGCACTGACATACGCCATCTGATCGAAACACATACCTATAATAAAGTAGGAAATATATGTAACCATATAGATGCTTCCCTAGCATGATACTATTTCTAGCTCAACCCCAAAAGCCAAGATTTACCTTAATAGAAAAAGACTAAAAACATTTCCATTAAAAACAGGAAAAGGACAAGGGTGTCCTTTATCACAATAATTATTTAACACAGTACTGGAGGTACTAAACAGTCCAATTAGACAAAAGGAAAACGTAATAAAACCTTGAAAGGCAAATATAAAATTATCATTATTTGAAGATTATAAGATTCTTGACCCATAAAATCTGCGAGAATCAACTGTAAAGCTATTTTTAAAAAGGCAATAGGTTGACTAGATACAAAAATTAATATGCAGAAATCAATAGTCTTTATACAAACAACCCTTTAGAAGCTATAATGGAATAAATGGTTCCATTAAAATAACAAACAAAAGTAAAATACTTAGGAATTGATGATGTGTGCAAGACCTATATGAAGAAATCTTAAAACAATCCAAGAGATTAGAAAAAAGATTGAAAACAGAAAGGCAGACCACGTTCACAGGTAGGAAGATTCAGTATCTCACACACACACACACACACACACACACACCTATAATTCTCTCTTAGGTTAAAGAGATGCAAGAGAAATGATATAATTTTGCAAGTGTTTGGGGACACTGAGGGTTTGGAGTGCATACCTACCTGAACATGAATGACAAAAGCAGGATGAATTTTCTGCTCCCTTCAATCCCATCCCTGGAGGACCTAATTCTGATTAAAAGAAGGCAGGGGGGCGGGGGGGGTGCATTAGCTCTCCCATTCCTCTGATTATCTGTGTGTGATAAAAAAAAGGATATGCACCATTTCCCAAGTTCTATCTCTGCTCCAGCAGTGAATCCATGTAGTGAATGTAGGGAAAGAGATCAAGTTGTAGAAACTAAAGAGGTATTCCACTTAGAAACTGTTAACTTTATAAAATTCACTTACCTCTTGGAGCCTCAGTTACCTTTTCTGTAAAACAAAGATGAAAAAGTGCCTGCTACTTACTTCACAGGGTTGTTGTGAGGATGGAAACTGAAGTTTGAAAGTGCTTTGGAACAGTAAAACCCCTCATTACTATTTAGTTTATTAGCCAACAAGATGCAATTCATGTTCTAATTCGTGTTTGCCTGAGATAAATAAAACAAGTATAAGCTTATTCCTCAAGTCTGTTTGTTTTGTTTGTTTGTTTTAGAGAGGAAAAATGGGGGGTTAGGGGCAGAGGCAGAGAGAGAGAGAATCTCAAGTAGGCTCCAAATGCAGCGCAGAGCCTGAATTGGGGCTTGAGCTCACGACCTTGAGATCATGACCTAAACCAAAATCAAGAGTCAGAGGCTTAACTGACTAAGCCACCCAGGCACCCCTCTTTGTTTATTTTTAAGAAGCTTTGAGGCAGGATGCCTGGGTAGCTCAGTCAGTTAAGCTTCTGCCTTTGGCTCGGGTCATGATCCCAGGGTCCTGGGGTTGAGTCCTGCATCAGTCTCCTTGCTTGGCAGGGAGCTTGCTTCACCCACTACCTGCAGCTTCCTCTGCTTGTGCTCTCTCTCTCTCTAACAAATAAATAAATAAAATCTTTAAAAATTTTTTCTATTAAAAAAAAAAGAAGCTTCGGGGAATAGACCTTCTCTGGAGCAAACCATTCCCAACCTCTTAAAAGACTGCCAGGTGTGGTTTCAAATAATTACCCAGGAACATTTGACTTGCATTTTCTTCCTCCTCTCCTATTGCCCTCTTCTCCTCCTGGAAAATGCAGAATTGTTTGTGGAAGGCTGGATATGGAAACACCCTGAAAGCATTCACGTGTATAGAATATATACGTCTGATTCACCGCTTGGAAGAGAGCTGTGTGACCCGCAGCAGAGCAGGTCCACAAGTGAGAAATAAACGTGTTTTGCATGGAAGTCTCGTCTCCAGATTTCAGAGTTTATTTGACTCCATAGCGCAGTCTATCTGGTCCTGCCTCCTACCAGTTGGGTTTTATAAGTGAAGTGATGATCAGAGAGAGGCGTTTGAGCTCAGATCTTGCAGGGGGAGCCAGTCCATGAGATAGCCAAGTCTAAAGTATGACTGCATCTACAGGTTGCTGATGGGGAAGTGGGGATAAAGGCAACTCTGATAACAAGTAGGAGGTTTTTTAAAAATTTCCTAAGTGAGGGCACCTGGGTGGCTCAGTTGGTTAAGCGACTGCCTTCGGCTCAGGTCATGATCCTGGAGTCCCTGGATCGAGTCCCGCATCGGGCTCCTTGCTTGGCAGGGAGTCTGCTTCTCCCTCTGACCCTCTCTCTCTCTCTCTCTCTCTCATTCTCTCTCTCAAATAAATAAATAAATCTTTAAAAAAAAAAAAAGAATATCTTTTAAAAAAAAAAACCTTAAAAAAAAAAAAATTTCCTGAGTGAGGCCTTTGTTAAAGGTCTCTCTAAAAAATTTCTGTATAAATGGCCATTATCACGTAAGAGATAGATTTGGTAACTAAGGAAAAGTCAGACTAACAATGGGTGAGTGGATACACTTGTGACTCAGTATATAAAGTATTTTCTTTGGGAGATTGTCCATGGGTGATGCCTTACGTTTTGCACTTGGCCAAACAATAAATGTAAAATTCAGCCCACACTTGTCATACTCACGATTGAGTGAAGCTATCACTTTGTTTTTTTTGTTTTTGTTTTTTTTTATTTTTTAAAGATTTTTTTTAATTTATTTATTTGACAGAGAGAGAGACAGCGAGAGCAGGAACACAAGCAGGGGGAGTGGGAGAGGGAGAAGCAGGCTTCCCGCTGAGCAGGGAGCCCGATGCGGGGCTCGATCCCAGGACCCTGGGATCATGACCTGAGCCGAAGGCAGACGCTTAACGACTGAGCCACCCAGGCGCCCGAAGCTATCACTTTGAAAAGCGAGTGAGGCTTAACAGAAGTCCATGCCATTCCCCCCGTGTGGCTCAGGGGACATTAGCAATAAATGCTTTTATTTAGAATGAGAAACAGTTGAAATATGGAAGGAAGTAATGGGATGACAGGATTTCCTGTGAAGTGCATGAACAAAGCAACAACACACAAGGTGCCTTTATAAACAGCTCTAGTAAATTTTGCGTAAAGCCTGACATGACCTTTTGTGCTTTTGAGCTACTTCAGTTACAGTAACATCAGAGACAGCAGCTGAAAGCATTTACTATAAATTCAAATGTATTCCTATTCATGTGACTCAATGCATGAAAATCAATGCATACCTCACACTCAGACGCACTCAGAAATCATATGCACAGTCACACACAAAGAAGAAGAATATACATGCCTTATCTCGTTTTCTTTAAAAATGCTACATTTTGAGAGCACCAGCATATAGTCTAGGAAGGAAACAGCAGGCTTCATTAAGCGATTATGAAATTCCAGTCCACAAATTAGCTTTCCTAAATCATGCGAGTCAGAATGACTTCACCGAGATTTGTCCTAAATAATTAACAAAGCAAACACTTTTTCCTTAAGACCTGAGAACTTCACAACATTCAAGAATTATTTTATTACTTGACCATTAAAATTCATGGACCCCTCTATTATATATGTTAAACTTTTAAATTTTAAATTATTGAACTCTTAGGAGTAGGGGAAATAATATTATTCTACTCTGTATTCTCAAAACTTTTTTTCCCCTTTATATGGCTTTAGCCACCTGATTGCTCTCAAAGAAAGCAATTTCCTGTAACGTTTTATTCTATTCAAAATGCTTTTCCTGTACTTTACCTGGAATATACATCATGATGTTGCCTGTACACCAAACTAAGGAGGAATGCCTGGCAGGCAAGACACTGATGAGAGAGAGTAGAAGAAAGAGAAAATATAAGCCTTTAAGAATCTGAGTTCAAATGAGGAACACACATTAAAACAACATGAAGGGGCACCTGGGTGGCTCAGTCGTTAAGTGTCTGCCTTCGGCTCAGGTCATGATCCCAGGGTCCTGGGATCGAGCCCCGCATCAGGCTCCCTGCTCCGCGGGAAGCCTGCTTCTCCCTCTCCCACTCCCCCTGCTTGTGTTCCCTATCTCGCTGTGTCTCTCTATCAAATAAATAAAATCTTAAAAAAAAAAAACCAACATGAAGAGCTGTTTTTAAATACACGAGTCCCATCCTCTGAGATTCTAGTTCACTGCAAATCTTATCAGTGGGCACATGTTTTTTTTTCACAGAGGCAACCAGAACACGTGGGCCAGGTTTGAGACCTATGTCTGTCAAGTGAATAGAAGCAGGTGAAAGAGCGTGTGCATCACACATGGACATGGCCTGGACATCGTGGGGGGACACCCCTGGCCCTGCCTTACTTTCCTGCCCACGTTTTCCATTTGCCTCATTTTCCATACTTAATTTAGTTGATCTTGCTAAATTGTGTGTATCTTTAGAAATAGATTTGAATTCCTTTTACAATGTGGAGAATTTTAAGTGAATAATAATGGGGCAGGGCAAATTTTTCAATAGGGAAATTTTATATTTCATATTACAATTCTATGCTATCCATGACCTTGTCCTCTCATTTTATTTTATTATTTTTTTCTTAAGATTTTTTTATTTATTTGACAGGAGAGAGAGAGTACAAGCAGGGGTAGTGGCAGGTAGAAGGAAAGGGAGACGCAGTCTCCCCGCTGAGCAGGGAGACTGATGTGGGACTCGAACCCAGGACCCTGGGATCATGACCTGAGCTGAAGGCACACGCTTAACCATCTGAGCCACCCAGGTGTCCTTGTCCTCTCATTTTAGAGTTCCAGCTGGTGGTATTTGCTCCTCATTCCATCAACCCCATTCCTAGGAGAGGATCTTCTATCCATCACTTACACCCAGAATAAACTCAAATAATGTGCTACCCCTCCCAGAGGCATTTGCCTTTTCTCTAATTGCAAAATAAGATTTATTACCTCTCAAATCAATTTCAGATATCAAGGAAATGGGAGAAAGTGAAGGACGTAACCATGGACAGAAAGAGGTCTTCTCAATACTGCAAAAATTATACCACCCACCCAGGATTATTTCTGCTCAGGATAGTTTAAAGGAAAAATGTTAGGGTTTCAGTAATGATTTTAAAGTATTGCTTTATTGATAGCCTTCTGTGCATCATGTGAAGAGCCAAATTAATCAAGATGCTGAAGAGAGAATAAAAGAGAGTAGTGTGGAAATTAAAAGACAATCTGGAGAGAGTTAATAGTCACTGACTGTCCCTTTATGGGCAAGGGAGATGGAAGCAAAGGTTAAGCAAAAATAATTTGATTGTTGTTAGTCCAGGATGAGAGTTTGAGGGTGGACCTAAAATCACAGGACCATTCGTGTAAGAGGCTGTGAGGGCAGTTCCTGCTTGCTCTGCATTTTGGAGAGAATTTTGCCCTTGGTTTGGACACCCCTGTGTAAACAGAGATTATCACTGTCCCTGTTATGAATTGAATTATGTCCCCCCAGAAAGATACGTTGAAGCCCCAACCCAAAGTACCTTAGTTAGAAATGGACGACCTTATTTACATTGCAGATGTAATCAAGTTAGAATGAGGCCATGCTGAATGACTGGTGTCAGGAGGACTGGTGTCTTATAAGAAAAAGGAATTTTCCCCCCCCTGGGCACATGTAAGTTCAGGAAAAATTAGAACAATATAGTAGGGATCCTGATGTAGATTATGGAGTCAGGCCACCATACTTCGCTGACAAGGAAGCAAGTCACAGAGGGATTACACAACACTTCCAAGACTTACGAGTTTTTCATAGCAAACCCTTTCAATGAAACTCACTACATCAACGAAACCCACGAAAAGTGGTAGTGCTGTATGTGTGTGTGAGCCTAATCAACAAATCACATAGCATATGCAAAATATTTATCAAAAAAAAAAAGAAAGATCATATATCTAGCCCTAAAGCAAGTCCATATTTCAAAAGACTGAAGTCATCCAGAGTATATTCTCTGACCAAAATGAAATTAAGATGAAAATTAATAACAAACCCTATGTGAAAGTTTACCATCTATTTAAAATTAAGAAATATGCTTCAAAATAACCTATGACTCACAAAAGAAATTACAAAGGAAATTAGAAAGTATTTTTAACTATGTGATAATAAAAGCCTATCAAATATATGTCAAAATGTTTAGCATTTAAAGGGACACTTATGGTCTTTATTATATTAGAAAGGAATTGATCTGAAAAGCAACAAACTGAACATCAATTTCAAGAAACTGGAAAAAGAACAGAAAAAAATCTTAAAAAAATAAAAGAAAGTTAATAATAAAGATAAAAGACTAGTAAATAATATATAATAGAGAATCAAGAGGTTATTCTCGGGAAAGATTAAGAAAATTGAGAAACCCTTGTGGAAACTGATAAGGGAGAATACAAAGAAGGCACAGATCAATGCAAAGAATGCAAGGAAGACGTAACTACAGACTCTACCAACATTTAAGACATAATCAGGGGCACCTGGGTGGCTCAGTCGATGAAGCATCTGCCTTCGGCTCAGGTCATGACCCCAGGACCCTGGGATCGAGCCCCACATCAGGCTCTCTCCTCAGCAGGGAGCCTGCTTCTCCCTCTCCCTCTGCTGCTCCCCCTGCTTGTGCTCTCTCGCTCGCTCGCTCTCTCTGTCAAAATAAATAAATAAATCTTAAAAAAAAAAATAGAGGATGTTATGAACTTTATGCCCATAAAGTTGAGAATTCCATAAAAATGGATGAAATTCCAGCAAAATAAGCCTTACCAAAATTAGTTCATGAAAACAGGGAAAATCTGAATAATCCGTTTAAAGTCTGTGTCTGGTAATTCTGACATCTGAGTCATTTGCAGATCTATTCTCTCTCTTAATGCTGTTTCTTGAAACAAGTAGTAACTTTTTGTTGAATACTAGGCATTATATATGAAAAACTGCAGAGGCTCTGGATGATGTTATCTTCCATCAGAGAGGATTCACCCTATTCTCTGGCAGACAACAGACGTGGGTGTAGACCACCTCAGTACACTCAGTGCATTTAGATTGGAGGCTGCCTTACAATCTTCTCCATGTCTGACTTTTCTTAGTTGTACCCGCTCCTAGACTTTAGGTCTCCAAACAAAGCCTGGGGCTTTTACTAGAGCACCTCCTCCACGACTTCAGTTTATATCTCCTTACCTGGCACTTGTGAAGCTACCAAAGACTCCCAACTGGCTTTTCAACCACTTTCTGTTCAATTTCTCTTTTCAGCTTAAGAATCAGTCTATGTCCCAAGGAGAAAACTGTAGCCAAGCACTGGGCTTACTTCTCTGCACTCCCTTTCTCTTTCCAGGATTTTGTCCTCTCAAGCCTTGGCTGTCTTGGCGGGTCCCCACACTCCAAGATTCACCTCTTCAGCCTTGCAAGATTGCTGAAATTTCTGCCGGTTCTGATTCTTCTTAGCCTTCACCTTCTACCCAACTTCTCAGCCTCTGTCCCCATACCCAGAACTGGCAAGTGCCCTGAGGGATCATACTGCAGGCAGAATGGGGTCTCCTCCTTAGTAATGTGACTTTCTCTCCAATATATTTGTACCTCAAGTCCATACTACCTCAGATGACTTCAAACATGTTTTCGGTATTGAGCTTTTCCAGGTTTTTTTGATGGGAGCATTGGTCTACTACAAGCTATACCCTTCTAACTGAAATCAGAAATCTGTTTATTAAAGCATGATAAAGCATTAAAGACATAGTAAAGGTTTTAGAAGTTATGTGGGTTTTTGAGAGAGCGAGTGTGTGCCCATGTGCACACGTGTGCCCGAGCAGTGGGCAGGGGCAGAGGGAGAGAGAGAATCCCAAGCAGGCTCCACACTCAGCACAGAGCCCCACCCTGAGATCATGACCCAAGTGGAAATCAAGAGTCGGATGCTGGGCCGAATGACTGGGCCACCCAGCGGCCCCTAAAAGTTACGTTTTTAACAATGGCATTTCAGGAGTTAAATGCAGATGACAGCAGTTGAGAGGGTGAGAAGAGTATTGAAGAGAAGGATAAAGCCACTAACAGCCCTATCTTATGAAGTGGTTGTAATGGTTCCAGGAATAAAGATATAAATTCCAATATGCTAACCAGCATAACTCATGGCATATGATCAAAATGCAGCTTTACTCTAGCTTTCCATTGGTCCTCAGAGATGTAGTCGGTGATGCTCACCTTTCTCTGCCCCTGGATAAAATCTTGGCCAGATCCCATGACATTTCTGCCAACTGCCAGGTAATAGGTGTACCCCTGCTACTTCAAATTGTAGTCTTAAATCAGAAATCTAAAATTCAGTCCTCAAAAATAATCAAAATTTTCAATTGACTTAACATCAGCTCTTCCTCTCTCCACCTGCCAGTCCCAATGCGGGCTGAGTGTTGCAGAAGGAGAGGCACGTGGGGTCTTTCTCTGGCTGCTATTCTTGCTGAAGCAAGGGCTTCTTGCCTCTCCAGGGTTGGAGCACAGGAAGGAGGGGAATGGGGGCAAGGAGATTGCTTACTGAAACTGATAACACTATAAGGTAGGCTCACACTCTCTGTCCTAGATGTCTAGAACTGTCTCTCTCATGAGCACTGGCAAAGGCTTATCTACTGGGTCACTCTGGCTGAAGCACCTGTTTCATGGGTGATGCATCCCTTCTAGTTGGCCTCTCCCTCCTCCCCACTTAGTTCTCCAGCAATCCACTGAAAAGGATGCTGGCTGTCTGCATCCTACCATCCTTCTGCAGGACTTTCAATGGCTCCAGAGCATCCCACACTATCCACATGTGGTCCCCATCTGGTCCATTGGAAATACTCATGTCCTTTGGACTGGCCACTGGACAGGAATCCAGTTATTCCCCAATTGTAACAGCAGTTCCTGGGTATTCTATAATCTAGGCTGTTCCGTGGCCAACAGCCTCACATTGTTTGTCCTCCAGATTTCCTAGAATGAGAATTAGATGCCAGTCCACTCTGCATCCCAAATCCCAGGGGTCCATACTGGACACTCCATTTGGTCCACATAAAGCTCCCTCATGTTTGTTTTGAGGCAGTGAGATAGGCGGTCTCTGTCCCAACCTCTTGCTGGGATATGTGGCTGAGGCTCACAGCAGAATCTTCTCCAAAAATATCTTCCTCACACAATGCTCTCTCTCCATCTACACAGCAGCATTTTTATACTCTTGAAGCAGTAGTAGGTAAAGAAAAGCTCTAGAGTCAATAAGCCGGTTCTTGACCACTTCCTTTATAGTTCTGCATAACAGAGTTTGTTTCACATCTATTACGGTATATATCCTATTAGAACTTTGGTCAAAATGAAGACAAGACACATCCCATTTTCATATACTGTTTCTAGTACACTGTTTACATTAGGATGGCAAATAGAGAAGTCAGTGATCACAAATACAGGTGCATATAGGGGCAGACAGCTAAAGCAAATGAGCAAAACAGGCCTGAGATAAGAAAGATTATTTGGCCAGCTTTGTCAATTTTTAATTGTCCCACATGGGTATGAAGAAATATTGTATGAGTATAGGAAAAAAATAGAGCCAAATGATGTTAATAGCAATATCTACTCAGCCTCAGTACTAAAGACCAATGAGGAGTGCTAGAATCTGGGGAACCCTGGAAATCTGAGTGACCGAGAGTCATGACTCAGCTCAGGCCAACTGTTTCCATGAAAGAATGCCAACCCAGTTTTGAATATTCGATGATTTCTCAAAAGAAGCAGGAAAATCTATATTTTCATGTTATACTTGATCCCTTACATTTTGGCTCAAACTTTTTTTTCAAACACTGTGTAGTCCAAATACAGACTGCCAGACCCACTTGCAAGACACTAAAATAGTGAATCAAAACCTTGTGGATCGGAGCAGAAAGTCAGTAAATATTTTCTTAAATGGATATATTTGTGAATAGTAATTTTAGCGCATTCTTTAGACCTACAAGGGTAACTAAGGGAATAAGAAAGCTAAAAAGTTTAAAACAGTCTAAACTGTCTTTAGAACAACATAAGAAGGACCAGTTTTTATTAGTCTATACTATTTTGGCTTTTAAATTTTCCCCTGTATTATTTTGATAAAAAATTTTAAGTAAAAAGAATTTAAAAATCCCTTGACAAAATCCCAAATCTGATTTGCCTTCCCTGGCTGGAAAATGTATTTCCATCAGAGAAATGAAACAACTGACTCACCATTACTGCTTGCTATCCCAAGGCCATAACAGCAGCTCCAGCAACTTTGCAGAAATGTTAACTTTGCAAGGGTCCATCAAGCTCTGTGCTCAACTTGTGTATCTGTACCTTCCTCTCCCACACAGGCTTGCCTGAGATCTTATTCTCTGTGCACACTCTGTATAGAATTCTTGCTAGGAGAACAAGAGCAATATCTGAGGACCTAGAGAGCATGTACCCAATCCAAGGACCAAGCTCAACAGCCTGAAGACCTCCCAGCCACCCTCCAATATCCAATGACTACGTGGCATTTTATCACTGAGCTTCCTACCTCCCCCCACTACCCCATGGCGTTAATCCAATGCCATCCCCGCAACTATGTATCTGCTCACATATATCTGCAGTAGCCACAACCACCCCTATTCATGCCACTAAGAATATCTTTGTCTTCGTGGATTCTCTATCCAGATTTTATGAGGCCATGGGCACAAATTCGTATCCTCTCTTCTGTAGACTCTCTCCCCTATCCTTGGGATGAGTTATTTGTCTGCAGCGTACTACCAACAAAAAGATGGCCAAGAGACTAATCTTATCCCAGAGTGATAGAAATCACAAAGATTTTGTTTATTTTCTTTTAATAAAAATAGCTAACTTTGTGTTTTACTTTGTATCAGGTACTGTTCTACTCTCTATGATGTAGGTGCAATTATCCCCATTTCAAGCCAAGGAAACTGAGGCACAGGAAAGGTAAGTAACCTGCTCGGGACAAAAATTTTCTAAGTGGCAAAACCTGCGTTTTAATCCTGGCTCTGACTTCAGAGCCTATGCTTTAAACTACTAAATTAGAAAGTCTTTTGGTATAAAATGACACATGAATGCAAAATTGTAAATCCGTAAAACAGGCCATAGTCATCAAAATATAATTCTGTTACATATAGACGATCTCTCTACATAAGGAAAAGAATTGAACATCACCAACAAGTTTGAATATGCTCAATACTTATACTCTTACCTTTCTTTCCCTTAATTATCAATTGTCGAAATGGCATTCTGAGCTTTTATAAATTCAAATAAGAAGAAACTTTCTAAGTCTTGTTCGCTAGAGGTCACTCTCCTAACTGTGGCGTCTGGTTGGTCTTTTCTTACCAGGCAAGAGGGCAGATTGCGGCAACAAATGATGGCTGCCATTCATGTGTCCAGCAGATGTCACTAGAATCCCGTGGATCCTGAAGTTGATTCTTCACTAACCAGCTACACTTCACTAATTCAAGCATCTCACTCTGTCAAGGCAGGTTATGCTGTTTGTTATTTTAGTAAAATTTAAAATATAAAACTATTTGGTTGTCAAGATAGTCTCCCCAAAACACACACGATTCACTTATCTTCTGAGGAAAGAAAACAAAATAAGATAGCCTGCTTGAAATAACAAGGTAACTGAGGGAAAAATAGAGGGTTAACGACAGGAACGATAACTCAGACTGGGTTCGAGGTTGTTTCCACAACAGCTTTCACCAAAAACCATACTACGCCTAAGATCGGGGATACAAATAAGTGCACATAGCTTCCAATGCTTCCAGTGTTCCTTGTCAAGGTGCTCCCAAGGGTCTTAGTCTGCTCAGGCTGCCATAACCAAATGCCAAAGACTGGGGGGCTTTTTAAGCAGCACAGTTTATTTCTCACAGTTCTGGTAGCTGGGAGTCCAAGATCAAGGTGCAGACCAATTGGCTCCCTGGTGAGGGCTCTCTTTCTAGCTTACCGAGAGCCACCTTCTCAATGTATTCTCATATGATGGAAAGGAAGGAAACAAGCTCTCTGGAGTCTCTTCTTACAAGGGCAGTAATCCCATCAAGAGGGCCCCACCCTCATGACCTCATCTAAACCTAATTATCTCCCAAAGGCCCTATCTCCAAATACCATCACATTGGGGATTATTAGGGCTTCCATATATGAACCGGGGGCAGGGGAAGGCAGACACAATTCATTCCATAGCATCAAGTTTAGTGGTAAATAGAGGTGATCAATACAGCCTTACACGAGGACATGGCTATGTCAGAGAAACCTGGAATACAGGTTCATGGCCTTTTATACCATGTTAGGCCTTGGAGGCCATGTCAACCCCCTGAGGATCCGCCCTATTACCTTATAATGAATTTTTTTTTTTAAAGATTTTATTTATTTATTTGAGACAGAGAGAATGAGAGACAGAGAGCATGAGAGGGAGGAGGGTCAGAGGGAGAAGCAGGCTCCCCGCCGAGCAGGGAGCCCGATGTGGGACTCGATCCCGGGACTCCAGGATCATGACCTGAGCCGAAGGCAGTCGCTTAACCAACTGAGCCACCCAGGCGCCCACCTTATAATGAATTTAATGCTATACCAGTTACTTCAGCATTCTAGTTCCTATGCTGTCGGCGTACCTATAGCAACCCTACCCATACCTTAGCTCTAGAATGTTGCTCAATTTATCAGGAAAGCTGTGTTAATTTAGCACTTCACAGACAGATGCAGCCTCTAAGAGACATTCATGAAGGTCTCTCATCAACAACCCTCAGAGTCTGGTGTGTATCATCCAATTCTATTTACTGCCTATTTCATAAATGCAACATTCCCAGAGCAAAAAGATATCTAATAAGTATGGGGATAAAACATGAACATTTTTATAAACATTTTTATTATTATGACTCAGCTGAAATAATAAAAACTCATAGTTTCAGCTGGAAAATACTATTTACCTATGGTAAAACCTACCCCACTTTATCAACGTTGTAGAGAGTGTTGAAAAGTGGCACTTGCTTAGAAGAACCACGTGCTGAGAACAACAGTCACGTGCTTGAATGACACAATTTCTACTTGTACTTTTATTCATTTCAGTTTAAAATGTCTAAATATGTATTAAAAGCTATCTTTATATCTTGAAATATAAAATGAAAGTGTTAAAAGCACCAAGGAAAAGTATGCATTTTCGGGCAGACTGGGATACTGAGGATAGATCATTCACAGACAAAGGGTTTAAAAGTGACCAGAGAACTCAACTCAAAAGACAGAACACATTTCTGGAATTTTCCACGCATAACTTTTGAATGCCTTTGCAGAGGACATCTCTTCTGTTTGAACTGTCTTGTCTCCCTATAAATCCTATTCATCATTTAAGGTTATGTTCAAATAGTTCCTTCCTTGTAAAATATTCCCCAGCCTCCTCAATCATGGTTAGAATCAACAGCTCCAAACTCTCTTCCCTCAGGACATTTTACAAACTGCCACCATTAAAGAGCTTATCATGTTAAATCACTCTGGCAAGGGAACCTGAGGCCGTCTATGTAGTGGTAAGAACACAGTCTCCGGAGCAGATTGTGACATTGATTCCTCGTTCTCCCGCATACTGACTGTGCGGCCTTAGATATGTCATTAAACTGTACCCTGGCTCATTTCATCATCCATAAAATGGAGGTAACAGGGGTGCCTGGCTGGCTCAGTCTAAAGCATGTGACTCTTGATCTCAGGGTCATGAGTTCAAGGCCCAATGGGCATTGAGCCTTTAAAAAATAGATAAACAAATGGAACCATTCTCTTTAAAAAAAAAAAAAAAAATGGAGGTAACAATACATTTATCTTATTGGGTTATTAGAAGAATTAAATAATATAAAATATGAGAAAAGAAAAACACCTGGCGTAAAGCAATTCTTAATAAATGTTAATTAACTTTTATTAACTACATTTTATTAAATGTAGTTAATAATTTAATTTTAAATTAAATTTAAAAATAATTAAATTTTATTTTTAGATTGATTGTTCCTCACTGTATGTTAGGATCATCTGGGGAGATTTTTTTTTTTTTTTTTAATTCTGATGTCCAGGACCCACCCAAGACCTATTTTATAAGATTCTGGGTATTTCTCCCCACGTATTAAGATGTTTTAAGGCTCCCCAAGTGAGGCAAATGCTCTAGAGTTGAGGATCATTGTACTAGATTTTTACCCCTTTGACAAAGGAAATACTCATCTTTGTATCCTCAGCATTTGGGCTAATGTCACACATATGGGAGAATTTAATTATATTTGTTGAACTGAACTGATGTGAGAAGATCCAGCAGGACATAAAATCAAAGTAAATCTTCAAAGCACTTCCTAAGATCTAAAGATGGTTTTAGGTATAGCTATTTCCCAAGATTACACACACGTACCTAGGAGGAGAAGGCTTACCAGAGTACATCAAGGACATTTGGGGAATAAGGGATGGTAGAAAAACATCGGTCAGCCGCAAAGTTTTTCATGGAGACCCAGAATTCGTAGGGATAGAATATCAACCACGGTAAAGTGAAATTAAGCCATCACTGGGAAGGATTGAGAAAATATCTTCAACATATTTTTTTTGAAAGTTTTTATTTATTTGACAGAGAGAGACACAGGGAGAGAGGGAACACAAGCAGGGGGAGTGGGAGAGGGAGAGGCAGGCTTCCCGCTGAGCAGGGAGCCCGACGCGGGGCTCGATCCCAGGACCCGGGGATCACGACCTAAGCTGAAGGCAGATGCTTAACGCCTGAGCCACCCAGACGCCCCAATATCTTCAACATATTAAAGAGCACTGTCCAGTCTTGAAAAACTATTTGCTCATCATTTCCTGCTTCTTTTACCAGGATTGGCAGTGCTCCAAAGAGGCAGAACATACTGTACCGAGATGCCCTGGGGCTACTAACACCGAACTAGTTTGACAGAATAATGTTAAACCGTCAAAGATGATGGAAAGACAAAGGATGTGGATTTTAGGAGCTGAAAATAAAGTAAGCAGGAGTTTTCTCTCAGGAATTTAGAGGTTGTTAGAACTACGTGGGATCATAGGGGAATTTTTACATTACTTCAAAAAGGCTAGGTGCTCGGAATTGTGCCAACCGAAAAGATACAGATCTGGACTGTTGGAATGAGAAACTATTATTAGGTGCTCTTCTTTGCATGTCTGCTTTGCAGTGATTATTGTAACCACATAGGAGACAACATTTTCAAGCATTTTGTTATTTTTGAGTGTTCTTTCACCTGACTATCCCCAATTCAATATAGCTCAGTTTTCAGTGAGTATTATAGAATTCTGCTGAAGATTTTAGTTGCAATCAATCAAAAAGCATTTATTAAGTCCCATATACTCAGAGCACTGTACTAGATACTTCGGAGATTGGATTACATACATGATACAAGCTCTCAAGTGGCTCATAATTCCAATAATTCAAATACAAAATGGTTCAACTATTAACTCAGAGCTTGAGGAGCCTGAGATAATATGTTTGGTACTTTGTACTTACACTGCAGTTTCTTTGGCTTAACACTGAGGGTATTTTAGAACATCTCAAATCAAATACCATTTATTATGGGCCTGGAAACACATTTTCAGTAGGAACACCAAAAGCCATAGTTTTGGTGAGTTTTTTTTTTTTTTTTTCCCCTCACCTTAAAGCTCTAGTAATAGCCAGCCATATGTATGCCCACCAAGTGATCTTCATGGATAAATCAGATGACTATAAATGAACTGATTAAAAGATTATTCCTAATAAATGGAACTAGATCTGTCACATGATAATGGCTATTGTCTGCAATGGAATAAAAGCCAAAGCTCTTTCACCCTCCACCCTGAGCCCTGTACAAACCACTTCCTTGGCCCATTCCTATGGGTGCCTTTTTGCATACTTCTTCATTCTCTCTACATGATCACCAGCCACAGGCAGAAACTGAGACTTCCCTTTTTGAAAGTGAAAAGCAACAAGTGAAACTCTTAATACTCTCACTCCTCAACGTCTTTCTGTTTCCTTCCCAAGTGGAAGCTTCTGAAATCTTTAAATCTCTGACAGCCACAACTTCTCTTCAGTTATTACGGGGAGGAATTCCACAGTTAGGATTAGAAAGAGCATAATGCAATTATTCAGCAATGAAGATTTTGTTCAAACCTAAACCACCCTCATTGCCCGTTGTTGTTCTCACTTCCTTCAGTAACTTACAACTAGGGGAAGCCTCCCTAGTCTCTTCTAGAGACCTATGGATTCTTCGTCAGTCTCACATTTAAATTGCACTTAAATTCCTGCCACACACTTCACCAGTCCTGAAATATGGGTGTGTGCAAACTTGGATAATTCTTCTTGCCACCATGATGTAGGCTTTCATAGACTGTATATTCTCCTTTTTAATTTTCTGAGAACAGATCTGCGGGGGCTCTGACTCACCTCCTCATTGCTAGAATATCTTATATGCGGTTCCTTCTTCTCCTCCCATTTCTGGTTTCTTTAACCCTATCTGCCTCTTCTTTTTTTTCTCGGCATTTCTTACGAGATATGATATATTGTAATTTACAAATAAAACTTCAAATGTGTTTGCATCTATTTGTGACCACTAATAATGATCAAGTCTCAGAGCATCTTACCAAAAACATTTCCACTTGCAATAGTAGTCTTTAAACACATACACAAACACACACACAGGCAGCAAAGGAGGAAAGCTCAATCTTTCCAATAAATGGTTTTAGGTCACTTAGGTAGCCATAAAGAAAAAATATAACTTTTCCATACCTCACACCATTCACAAAAATTAATTCCAGGTTGATTATAGATCTAACTATGAAAAACAAAGCAAAAAAGCTTCTAGAAGACAGCACAGGAAAAGATTCAAACCTTGGGATAGGGAAATTTTTCTTTAAAAGGATACAAAAAGCAGTCTCAATAAAGGAAATGTTAGGAAAATTAAACTTCATTAGCTTTCTGCTTTTCAACAAAACACCATTAAGGCTGTGAAAAGGCAAACCAAAGAGTAGAGAAAGGATATTTTCAACCAATATAATTGACTCAAGATTTCTATCCATTATATATATAGAACTTCTACAAATTAGTAAAAATAGACAATAAGAAAGTGGACAAGAGACTTGAACTGACACTTTATAAGAGAATAATTTAGGGCGCCTGGGTGGCTCAGTTGGTTAAGCGACTGCCTTCGGCTCAGGTCATGATCCTGGAGTCACAGGATCGAGTCCCGCATCGGGCTCCCTGCTCGGCAGGGAGTCTGCTTCTCCCTCTGACCCTCCTCCCTCTCATGCTCTCTGTCTCTCATTCTCTCTCTCTCAAATAAATAAATAAAATCTTTAAAAAAAAAAAAAGAATAATTTAATGGGGGCACCTGGGTGGCTCATTCAGTTGAGCATCTGCTTTCAGCTCAGGTCGTGATCTCAGGGTCCTGGAATTGAGCCCCTCATCAGGCGCCCTGGTCAGTGGGGAGCCTGCTTCTCCCTCTCCCTCTGCCCCTCTCCACCGCTCATGTTCTCTCTTGAGCTCTCTCTTTCTCAAGTGAATAAATGAAATCTTTAAAAAAGAGAGAGAGAGAATAATTTACTGGCCAACACACATTTGAAAAGGAGCCCAAATTCATCCATCAGCAGAGCAATGCAAATTATAATGGCAATGAAATAGCACAACATTCCCAAGTGATAAAATTTAAAAGACAGATCTTTGGTGAGGCTAAGAACAAATGAGAAATCTTCTACACTGTAAGTGAGTATAAATGAACACAGCTATGTTGGAAAACATTGGCATCATCTAGCATCTGCAAATACTCTGTGACCCCACAGCTTGACTTGACTTCATGTATACTCAACAGAAGTGCATGCTTATGTACTCCAAAAGATATATTCAAGAATTTCCAGAACAGAATTACTCACAGGAGCAAAAATTGGGGTGGGGGGGGGAGTGGGGATGTGCAACATTAGTAGATAAGCAAAATAAATTACAGTACATTTATACAATGGAATTTTATACAACAGTGAAAAAGAATGAACTACTGCTATCTGTAACTTATTGGGATCTCACACAGTGTGGAGTGTGAAGAAGCCAGTCATGAGTGAATATCTACAATGATTCTCTGTACATAAAGTTCACAACCAGGCATTAGAAGGCAGACTAGTATAAACTTTGGGAAAAGGGCAGCAGATAGTGATTGGCAGGGAACACAGGGCTTCTGGGGTGCTGTTCATGTTCTATTTCTTACCCAGGTGGTAGTAATTGACTGTATTCACTTTGAGATAATTGAGCACTTACAGTCTGTGTACTTTTTTTCATGAATATCATCTTATGTGTGTTATAGAAAAAAAATACGTCTGAGAGAAAATATAAGTGCCTAAATATTAGAACTGGAGATAAGGTCAAAGCTGGATCACTAGCAAGATAAGGAAGGTTCTGCTGAATTCTAGACAGACTGCCTAACATGCTTTAATATATCCTACTTAGGGACAGCACTGGTCCTAAAGAGAGTGCTATGAGCTTGTAGATAAGGTTCAAATAGTCATAGCCGTGACAAACTGAGGTCTGTAAAGGTGAGGGTACATGCAAAGGTCGACTTAAAGTTACCCTAGAACTTCTTGCCAAATGAGCAGCCTGATACAATGGATACAACTTTAAGATCAACTTTCCAAAAATGTTGACCAAGGATCAACGTGGGGCATGGCTTACTGAAAATAATTTAAATTACTGCAATTTAATGTTTTACATCAAAATTAGGCAGAATTCTGTTTTACCTCCTTTTAGAGAAGAATAGTAAGTCATTAGGAATTTGCTTATATAATATTAAGTACACGTTACACTTAATAAATGTAAGTTGTAGATTTATAACAATCTATAAATTTTTAGGTGTCATCTGAAATACCTTTATTTTCTTCTCATGACAAGAGCTGAAGTTTTACTTAAACAAAACATTTCATGTTTCAAAAAGGAAATCTAATACATGTATGTGACTTTATTTTTCTCAGATTTCAATCAAGAAATTTTCTTTTTGGGGCGCCTGGGTGGCTCAGTTGGTTAAGCAACTGCCTTCGGCTCAGGTCATGATCCTGGAGTCCCTGGATCGAGTCCCGCATCGGGCTCCCTGCTTGGCAGGGAGTCTGCTTCGCCCTCTGACCCTATCCCCTCTCATGTGTTCTTTCTCTCTCATTCTCTCTCTCTCAAATAAATAAAATCTTTTTTAAAAAAATAAAAATAAAAATAAATTTAAAAAAAGAAATTTTCTTTTTAAATAATCACATTTTAATAGCCTAATAATTCAATAATATTTTGAATAACCAGTTCTTAACCAATCACTATAATCTTTCCACCAGTTATCATAGAGAGTGAAGTTGTCAAAAAGACCAAAAGTTTCACAAAATCTTTGTGACTTATCAGATTGAAAATCAAAAAGTTTCCACTTCAGGTCCATATATGACTGCCCACCGAACTGATTATACACAGTCTCAGAGGAATCTAAACTCATAAAAAGAGCAGATGCAAATTGAATACAAATTGATACAAACTGAATGATTAAAAGAGAAAGAAAATGTTAGGGAATAACTATAGGTCAATTTATCAGAAGTCAACAGGAAAATGAGAGAATGTGTAGGCAAAAGCAGTGACCAAGGAGTCAGAAGACCTGTCTTCTAGACCAGCCTTTCCTATTACCTAGCTTTGTGACCTTACCTAGCGTTGTGACCTTAGCCAAACCTGCCCTCCCACTGTGCTTCAATAAAATGGTGGCCTCATGCCTGATGGCCTTTGTAGTACAGAACTGGCAATGATGAAATATTTGCAAGATGTTTAGGAGAGGGCCAGGTAAAGTCAGCACCAAGATTACAAATTCGCCAAATTCCACCTGTAGAAATGTTTAGCTTGACTCAGAAGGCACTGGATCCACAGTGTTTCAATTTTGAATTTGTTGATCGCATTTAGAATTTGGAAAGTACCACATGAAAGTCCAGATTTCCAACTTTCTACTGAAAATAGATATAGCAGCAATGGGCCAGCACACTCATGTTGCAAAAGTTGGCTGACATGAGACAGGGCTATTCCTTTAGAGACAGCACACATATCCCATTCTGCGTGGCACTCACCTTCCTGTTGTTGCCTTGATACTCAAATCAGCTGATTTAATCTATCCCAACT
The DNA here is from genome assembly GCF_002201575.2 of Neomonachus schauinslandi. Classification (NCBI taxonomy): domain Eukaryota; kingdom Metazoa; phylum Chordata; class Mammalia; order Carnivora; family Phocidae; genus Neomonachus; species Neomonachus schauinslandi. Next base: position 12,733,167 of record NC_058410.1, on the reverse strand, counting down.
GAGTTCCAATGATACCACCACTGCCATACCAGGGAGAACATCAGCAGACATATAGGGGTGAACTGAAAGAGCCGTATTCCCAATTAACTATAACATGGGGAGCCCAAACCTACCCTGATGAGGTGGAGTGCCTCTGGAAAAGAAATCTGGGAGAGAGTTGTCTACCACCTAGCACCCTCACAATGTAAACAATCACTGCCATACTCAGGGAAGGAAGGAAAACTTCACAGTGTTTCTGGCTGTAAAGAAAGATGGCTGAAAAACTAGACCACTGGATCTGTATTCTTTTCTTCAATTTGATTATGGGTTGAATTGTGTCCCCCATTCCTATCCCAAAATTCATTTGTTGAAGTCCTAACCCTCCCTACTTAAGAATGTGACTATATTTGAAGATAGGGCCTTTAGAGAGGTAATTATGGTAAAATGAGATCATGTGGGTAGGCTCCAGTCCAATATGACCAAGGTCCTCATAAAAAGAAGTGATTAGGACACAGACACACACAAAAGACCATCTATCTATAAGCTAAGGAGAGAGGCTTTCAAAAGAAACCAACTCTGCTGACACCTTGATCTTAGACTTCTAGACTCCAAAACTGTGAGAAAATAAAATTCTGTTATTTAAGCCACTCAGTCTGTGATACATTGTTATGACAGCCCTAGAAAATGAATAAAAGATTCTTGTGGGGTTTTTTCCCATTTTTATCATAAAGCTACATTTTTTCAACAACAAAAGCACAAACAAATCTATGGAATCCCTCCTAAGACTCTCCATATTCTTGCCATCATCCAGATCACCTGCTCTACAGACCTGCTACCTGTCACCTGGGACTTCTTTTCTTCCTCTCCTAGCTCCACACTTTCCAGATCACATTTCTTCTTCTTCCTAGTTTCTCCCTCATTTTACTACAATATACCCTAAAGTAACTTCCTAAGAAATGGTGTACTAGACATAAACTTTCTGAGTCCTTGCATGTTAGAAAAAAATGCCCTCATTCAGCCTTCTTCCTTGATTAATAGTTTGAGCTAAGATTAGAATTTTAGGTTAAAAATCATACAGCCAGTCTGTATCTGTTTGCTAGGGCTGCTGTAACAAAATAGCACAAAATCAGCGGCTTCACCAACAGATATTCATTTTCTCAGAGTTCTGGAGGCCAGGAGTCCAAAGTCAAGGTGTCAGCAGGGGTAGCTTCTTCTGAGGCTGTGAGGGAGGAATTGTTCCATGCCTCTCACCTGGCTTCTAGGAGTTTAATGACAATCTTTGGGTTCTTTGGCTTGTAGAAGCATCACTCCAATCTTTGCCTTCATCTTCATATAGTATTCTCCCTATGTGCATGTCTGTGTCCAAATTTCCTCTTGTTATAAAGAAACCAGTTGCATTGGATCAAGGGTTCACCCTATTTCAGGATGACCGCATCTTAACTAATTACATCTTCAATGACCCTATATCAAATACAGCCACGTTCTAAGGTGGCAACATATGAATTGGGTGGGTGGGAAACAGGGAGCACAATTTAACCCATAACACAGACTTTTTAACAAATTGTGCTGGAATAATTTCCAGGTTCAAAAGGATTAATTTAGACTCTTAGCTCATAGCATCACAAAAATTAACTCTAATTAGATCAAACACATAAATGTAAGAGGTACAACTATAAAAACTTCAGAAGAATACACAGGAGAAAACCTCATGACTTGGTTACGCAAAGAGTTTTTTTTTTAAGATTTATTCATTTATTTTAGAGAGAGAGAGCAAGTGAGCAGGAGAAGGAGCAGAGGGAAAGAATCTTAAGCTAACTCCCCACTGAGTGTGGAGCCTGACATAGGGCTCGATCCCACAACCCCAAGATCATGACACAAGCCTAAATCAAGAGTTGGATGCTCAACCTAATGAGCCACTGAGGCTCCCCTTGGTTATGCAAGGAGTTCTTAAATATAATAGCAAAAATACAATCTTTAAAGATAAAATTGATAAAGTGAACTTCATCAAAATTAAAAACTTTTGTGCCTCAAAAGATACCCTTAAGAAAATGAAAAGATAAGCCACAGATTAGAAGAACATGTTTATAAATCATGTATCTGCTAAAGGACTAGTATCCATAATATATGAGACATAATTCAATAATAAAAAGACAAACAACCCAACTTTTAAAAATCGACCAATCATTTTGTTAGATATTTTATCAAAGAGGCTAATACACACCTGAAGATATTCAACCTTATTAATCATTAGGGAAGTACAATTAAACCACAATGAGATCCTACTTTGTATGACTGTAATAAAAAAGATAATAACAAGTGTTGGTGAGGATGTGGAAAAGCTGAAACCCTGTACATTGCTGGTGAAAATGTTAAATGATACAGCAACTTTGGAAAACAGTTTGAAAGTTTCTTTAAAAGTTAAATATAAACATAAACAGCAACTTGTTCCTGATACTTGCTACAATATGGATAACCCTCAAGCACATTAAGCTAAGTGAAAGAAACCAGATGCAAGAGATTATTTATTGTATTATTTCATTATATAAAATGTATAGAAAAGGCAAATCAGGGAGAGAAGCCAATTAGAGGTTACCTGGATGTGGGGTGTGACTGAGAATTGACTATTATTATGGGGAATCTTTTTGAAGTGATGAAAATGTTCTGGAACTAGATTTTGAGCATAGCTTCACAACTTTATAGATTTACTAAAAATCATTGATATTTTCACTTAATATGGGTAAGTTTTATGGTATGTAAATTCTACCTCAATAAAACTCAATAGGCAGTAAGATCATATAGTTTCAGAATTTTTAATGTATCACTCTATATTTTCTAATATTCAATATTGCTGTTAGAAGCCTATGCCAGTCCGATTCATATTCTTCCTCTTTTTAAGAAGACTTTATTTATTATTTATTTGAGAGAGAGTGAGTGAGAGAGAAAGGGAATGAGTGAGAGAGAGAGAGCACACAAGCATGGAGAGGGGCAGAGGGAGAGGGAGAAGCAGACTCCCCGCTGAGTAGGGAGCCCGACATGGCGCTCGATCCCGGGACCCCAGGATCATGACCTGAGCTCATCCCAGGACCCTGAGATCATGACCTGAGCAAAGGCAGATACTGAACCAACTGAGCCACCCAGGCGCCCCTGAGTCATGTTCTTTCTGAATGACCTGTTGTTTCTTTGCTTCTTTTAATCTCTGGGAGTTTTTTCTATTTTCATTATCAAAAAATATGTAATATCATGTTTTGGATTGTTAAATTTGCTTAAATAGTATCTTCTGAATGTATCATTTTATAACCTGCTTTTTCTTTTCTTTTTTTTTTTTCTCTCAACATAATGGTTTTGAGAGTTACCTATGTTGATACATAGTAATTTTAACTATTATACAACAATCTGTTTTTTCTATTATAAACAGTGTTGCAAAGAATAATCTTACTTATGTTTTCTTAAGGAAAGGTCCCGGTTTCTCCGGAGAATAGATCCATAAGTGGAATTTTCCTCATAATTTGTGTGCTTCAGCTTTACTAGGTATTGACAAAATGCTCTTCAAAGTAATCATCCCAGTTAACACTTCCACCAATAGTGTATAGTGGTTCCCATTTCATCACATGCTCACTTGTATCTTTAGACTTTTACATTTGGGAGGCAAAACACATTGACTGAACAATGGAAATGAAAATAATCTCTTTAGCCTCAGGGTTCTGGTATTCACATCTGAAGACGCATATCTTTCAACTCTAGAAAATTCTCATTTCCTCTTCTCTGTTATTTCTAATCTCTCTCTCCAGACCAGTCTTGTTCCGCTGTTACAAATTGTGAATTGCACAACCACATAATGACAAACAACTCACCTGTTGTTGGACCCACTGAGATGATCCTCTCTGATTCTGGCCTTATTTTTCCATCTCTTTTTGCTCAACTTCCTGAAATCTCTCTTCAGCTTCCCCCCAACCCCGTATTCCATAGCATTTTGGTTAGGAAATCTCTTCTTATCTAAGCATTCTTTTTACAGGGCTTTCTCCTGTGTTACACAAATAGAGTTTTGTGGGTTTTTTAATTTAATTTTATTATGCTATGTTAATCACCATACATTTCAGTACTATTTAGAGAAAAACAAAATTATGTTCTTTTCTGTTGCCTGAGTCATCTGTTTCCTCTCAGGTCAGTCTTCCTCCTTCTATTTTGTTCTTTCTCATTCATTTCTATGATTTTTGTTCATCATATTTATGACGGAAGAATTGAAAAGGCAGATTGGAAGTTTTGTATCTGTGAGGTGAGTTTGTCAACTAGCAGGCATTGTTTTAAGATGCATGTACTGAGAGTAGCCCCCCCATGCCAGAAGGCCAAAGCTACCCTGGTTTTGCCCAGATTTCATCCTAACCCACCAGATTTTGTCCCCTTTATTCAATATGTTTAGAAGAAAAAAGGGCCCTCCATGATTCCTCACATTAATTTTGGTGTTTTTAGCATCATCCACTGTGCCTGGTGTCTGCAAATTTTGAGTGTCCCCAAGGTGCTGCAGAGCAGAGGGCTTGCTCTCTTTTTTAAAAAGTATTTATTTATTTATTTACTTACTTATTTATTTATTTATTTATTTTAGAGGAGGGCAGAGGGAGAGGGAGAGAGAGTCTTAAGCAGACTCTGTGTTGAGCACAGAGCCCAACCGGGGGCTTGATCTCATGACCTTAGATCATGACCTGAGACAAATCAAGAGTCAGGTGCTTAACCGACTGGGCCCCCCAGGCAGCCGTGGAGGGTTCTTTTTTTTTTTTTTTTTTTAAGATTTTATTTATTTATTTGAGAGAGAGAGTGAGAGAGAGAAAGAGCACAAGAGGGGGGAGCGGGAGAGGGAGAAGCAGACTCCCCGCTGAGCAGGGAGCCCCATGCTGGACTCGATCCCGGGACTCCAGTCGCTTAACCAACTGAGCCACCCAGGCGCCCGGGTTCTCTCTTTAACAGTATCCTCTACACATTGTTTCTAGGCGATAGGGCATCTAGTCTGCTTTATTAGTTATTGTTTCATCTATTTTCCATCTTTTCCAAACAAGTTAAAATCCTTGTCCATCTTCCATTTCTTTGTCGTGATGATTATAGATATTTTTTTCGTTATTGTTAAGGATTCAGAAGAGGAAGTAAAAAAGCATGAGCTCAATTCACTACTTTGAATCAGAAGCCTCACAATTAATTTGAATAGGAACTTTGTACCCCCAAACAAATGAATTAGACTACATTATTTACACATAATTAAGGTAAAGTATTGGACCTTACTCAATTATAATCTATTATGTAACAAGCACAAATGAATATTATCTAAACTTTTTCTGATTTCTGGGTAGAGAGGCATATTTAAAAGTGAAAGGAGAGCAGTGCCTTAAGGAGGGGAGCCCACAAAGACACTGGAGAACTGCTCGGAAAAATCAGGGTTGGAAAGAAGACAAATCATCAAACAATTCCTTAGATTTGGCCTCACCAGTTTTCAATCTTGTTATGAGACCACACCCAGGAAAAATCAGTTTTACAAGATTTGGGAGGGGTTCTTTTTAATACGAAAAATATTATAGAGGCCCTCAGTTACTAGTAGATTTATTGATCACTACTAATTGTCTAATTTCCATTCATTTGCAATATATTTACAGGTGAATTCTTACTGTAGGCAAGAACAACTCCTCTGGGCACTGAAAAGAATGAGACCAAAAACTAAAAAAAAAAACCCAAACCCTCACATTCTGGACCTCAAATTGTTTACAATCTCATGGTGAAATGGAGAGGTAAATAGACACAGGAGACACATGAGACACCATGGGGCCAAGGAAGAAGGAACTTCTAAGTTTATCTTGAGACAGGGGAATTACCATGGAAGCAATGATGTTTTAGCCCATACTTAGAAGATTAGGAGTCTGCAGTGTGTGAGCTGGGAAGGACATTCCAAACAGCATTTGAGAAACACAAAGTGTTCAGAGAACATGGTACACCCGGAGACTGACAAGTGTTTTGATATTTCTGGAGCATGAAATGTAATAAGAGAAGAATTCTAAGTTGGCACCACGTAGAGCAAATGCAAATCAGTGTGACATGGACCACTGCTGTCACAAAAGGATAAAGAAGTTTATCAAATGTGCAAAAATACTTCGAAAATAGTACAGAAACTGTGGCATTTCCTTTTAAGCCAAACTCCTATTTCAGCTTCTTTAAAATCTCCTTAGATTATCTCTTTGCTTCTTCTAATAAACTATTCTGGTCAGGTCAGCTTTTCTTCCTCCAGAAATGGCATTTTCTCCTTCCCTGAGAAAACACGTTGAAGCTAAAGTGAACTTCTCATACACTCATCCTTTATCAGACAGTCATGGATATGTTCCTGTAAATCTCTAAACAGCCACTTCTTTTATCATTTCAATTAGATCGATGGAATAGAGAGTATTTGAACAGAAAACTTCATTTATCTTATTTCCAGTTGGAAAAAATGGAGTTTTAAGTTGGAAAATACTCCTTTTGCGCTTTAAGAAACCAGAAGTTGCTTCTATTTTCTCATTACCTACATGGATTTCGAAGGTCAACAAATTCACTAAAAGACACCCAATAGGAAAGACTTTCAAAATAAAATGGATTACTCACTTTAGAACTCAAATTGAAGAAGATACATTAGTATCAAATCAATGTCCCATCCACTAACCTTTTTTAAAAAATCAAAATTGATTATGGAATTTTAGATGTTTGGTTCCAGTTTCATAGGTCTCACTTTTTCATTTGACATTTCTGGCTTACTTAAATATTCATGGAGAATTGTCTATTCTTGAATTCCTTCCAACATTAGTGCTTAAATATAGAATCTCTGATGAGTAAGCACTTAACCGGAGTTTACTCCTACTAAAGAGTCCTGTATGCCCTTTTTCCCTTTTAACATTGAAGCTGTGTAATATATTTTTCTATTCCTTCCTTAACCAAATAAAAAGGAACATTGTAAACTAGAAACATTTGTTCTTCACAAATAACTTCTACTAGGGACCAATGTTGCAAATCACATTTTTAAAAAAGGTTTGCCTAGGCAAAATTTTTAGCAGATAATCCATTTATGTAGATGGAATTTGTAAATGATTTACTCTCAGAATGACGTTAGGCACAGAGTAGCTATAAATATAGTCCCCATACATCAGGAGCACATTATTTCACCCCAGAGAAATACCGAGGAAAAGGTAACACTAGAAGGCTACCAATGATTACTTGACAAAAAAAGTATGCAATATGGCCAACTCCCCTATACTTTCCTTTCAAAAGTACCCCTGGAGTTTGGGGCGCCTGGGTGGCTCAGTCAGTTAAGCAACAGACTCTTGATTCTGGTTCAGGTCAGGATCTCAGGGTTGTGAGATGAGCCCCACTCAACACCTCTCTCTAAAATAAATAAATCTTAAAAAAAAAAAAAAAAGACAATACCCCTGGAGGAGATTCCCAGCCTTCTCCTCTAGAGTTTATTGATCAGGTCTGGGGAGGAGCCAAGGAATCTGAATTTACAAGGGCCGGGTGTTGATTATTATTAAGATAAAAGCAAAGTAAGCTGCTGTGCCCAAGGAGTATTTCATTAAGGAAATGAGCACCTAAACCTAACAGGATGGAGAGGATTTAATTAGGTTTCAGAGGTGGAAGAAGGTTGTATATGGGTATTTTAAGAAGTGTGCTAAATGATGTGTTTGGCTGGGGTAAGAAGACTTATTTTAGAAGTAGCAAGAATTAAAAGAACAAGGTTTTATTCAGGCCAAGAATATGTTTGCTTTGTAGACAATGCAATGGCATTTTGAGCTGAAGAATCACATGATGAAATCAGCTTTGTAGCAGTATTAATCCAACAGAGGCATTTAGGATAAATGTGTGGTGAAAGTCGGGAGCCATAGCCTACGCATTGATTCATTCACTGAACAAGTATATATTGAGCACCCAAATTATGTGAATGCCCTGTGCTAAGTAGGAAGAATGCACAGCTGTAAGTGCCAACCGCCAGAACGACAGCACCAAGTCTGTGAGTGGTCTCTGTTTAAGCTTTTCTGTTCACTAAAATTTCTTCTTGTAGCCTGACTTAATTTAGGACTCTCCTAACAGCTTTCAGTTCTGTATTTATGCTAATTTGCCTAGCTATTTGGAGTCACTGCATTTGCAATTAAAATGTTCTCCGTGGTTGTTAGAAAACTACTCTGTGAGATGAAAAACAATTTTGCTCCATCCAAAATATACTTAAGACTCTAAGAGGGGGGAAAAAATGAAAGCCATATTGAGAGGTAGCCAGGGCTTGAAATATAGAGAAGAGTTAAGGAAACTGGTGTAATGGGAATGCATTTATCAGAACAGAGAATAATCAATCAGTATACGTAATAATGATTACTGAAAAAGATTTCCATTTAGAAATATGCTTTATTCATCCTGACTGGAGGCTTGGCCTCTGGGGTAATGACTGGTATATTGTCATATACTTTACTGCAGAACTTTTGAACTCTTAGTAAGAGGCACAGTCAGATTCCAAACCATTATTTGTGTTATGAGTTATTGTGAGTATCACACATTCCAACCTGTAAGAAATTAGCAACATTTTCCATCTTCTTTAAGTCAGCTGAAATCTCTTTTGACAAACCCCCTCCCACCAAATGGTGAGAAATGTATTCTGAATTGTCTTCCCTGTTATGTGTCAGAAGACATTAAGGCCATGGATGTGAGAGGTCACGAAGTGGTACCCATCGGCTTGGATTGAGCTTGTTGCTGTGTCTTATTGACCCACAAAGTATATATTACAAATAAATAAAATGTGTAACTACTAAAGAGTTTCTACTACTTGCCAGAATTAATGTGGGAGGCAGCCACATAAAATTTGCATTTCAGGCTTCTATTATAAAATCAGCAGTATTTAGTCTGCATTAATTCTTGGCAACAACTGCCTGGAGCCAAACAGCCCTGGGCACTCTTAGAAAGGGTATCTTCTCCTAGTTGCCACGGTCCCCAACCCTTTATGACCCTACACATAATGGCTTCAGTCACTTTGTGTTACCTCCTGCCCCGTAAGCATTGGATTTGCCCGCTGGGCATAGAGGGGGAAATGTGACCTGTGCCTAATAGCCCAATAGGCTAACAAAGCATGTGTTGAAGCTCCTCTGAAAGCAGGCCATCAAAACATGAGACTTGGTTCTGAAATCTTTATGCTCTTAAAACATTCAAGTGACTGGGAGAAATGCCAGATTTGTACTGGATGTTCTAATATCTATTTTATAGTTTGGGGGGGGTATTTTTCATTAAATGAGGTGGGGGCCCATATGGCACATCAATAGCTTTTCAATGCTAGGACCATGGAGATCATTACCTTGGACCTGAGGTTGGGCCTCAAGAACTTCACCACCGAGATTTCAGGTATGGTGAGTAAGAAATTATAGCATCTATAACTGAAATTCCTTGGAATCCTTTGCCAAATATCACAAATAAAATCAGCACTGTAGCCAGCGAACTCTCCTCTTCTGTGGTAAGGTATAAAACTAGCCCACAGCAGGCAAGGGGATGCTCCTGATTTTGCTCTTCATTAATTGGGATCCAAGAAAAGGCACATGAAACACACAAAGCTACACCAAATCCCTCTTTCCATAGCCTGTAGCCATACCTGCCCTCAGAGTTCAGTGAGGCTTCAGGTAGGATTTTTGCTTCATGCCCAGATAAGGCTGATTTAAGAGTTCAGTAATGAGCGGTGAGAACTGAAACAAGTTAAAATACACAAAAATACAAACTTTAAATTCATTATAAAACAAAGCAAATGTCAAAGATTGCTCTCGAAATGAGATTAGATAATCTTAAAATTAACTTAAAATGTATCTGAATTCATTTCAGGTTTTGTTAGAAAAAGAGAAGGAAGGAGGGAGGGGAGAGAAGATAGAATAACATACTAAAACTGCTTGCCAAAAATGAGAGGAATTAAAGATTTTGTGTCACTGTTGATGCTATTACAAGAAGTCTGGACTAAAGACAGCTTTGAAAAAATTAATGGTCAACACTAGTAAGTTCCAAACATAATACAGTAATATTTCAATAATAACTGCTAAAAATTGATCTTAAACTGTTTGCAAAGCAATATACAAAGTTCTTGACATGCATCGTCTTTTTTTTTAATTTTATTTTATTTTGTTATGTTAGTCACCATACATTACATCATTAGTTTTTGATGTAGTGTTCCATGATCCATTGTTTGCATATAACACCCAGGGCTCCATTCAATACATGCCCTCCTTAATACCCCTCACCGGGTTAACCCATCTCCCCACCCCCCCTAAAACCCTCAGTTTGTTTCTCGGAGTCCATAGTCTCTCATGATTCGTCTCCCCCTCCGATTTCTCCTGCTTCATTTTTCCCTTCCTACTATCTTCTTTTTTTAACATATAATGTATTACTTGTTTCAGAGGTACAGGTCTGTGACTCATCTTACACAGTTCACAGCACATACCCTCCCCAATGTCCATCACCCAGACACCCCATCCCTCCCACCCCCCACCACTCCAGCAACCCTCAGTTTGTTTCTTGAGATTAAGAGTCTCTTATGGTTTGTCTCCCTCTCTGGTTTCATCTTGTTTCATTTTTTCCTCCCTTCCCCTATGATCCTCTATCTTGTTTCTCAAATTCCTCATTTCAGTGAGATCATATGATATTTGTCTTTCTCTGACTTATTTCGCTTAGCATAATACCCTCTAGTTCCATCCACATCATTGCAAATGGCAAGATTTCGGGTTTTTTGATGGCTGCACAATATTGCATTCTATATATATACCACATCTTCTTTATCCATTCATCTGTTGATGGACATCTTGGCTCTTTCCATAGTTTGGCTATTGTGGATATTGCTGCTATAAACATTGGGGTGCACGTACCCCTTCGGATCACTACATTTGTATCTTTGGGGTAAATACCCAGTAGTGCAATTGCTGGGTCGTAGGGTAGCTCTATTTTCAACTTTTTGAGGAACGTCCATTAGTTTTCTAGAGTGGCTGCACCAGCTTGCATTCCCACCAACAGTGTAGGAGGGTTCCCCTTTCTCTGCATCCTTGCCAACATCTGTCGTTTCCTGACTTGTTAATTTTAGGCATTCTGACTGGTGTGAGGTGGTATCTCATTGAGGTTTTGATTTGTATTTCCCTGAATGCATCATCTTTTTAAAATCTCCATAATTGCTTTATGAACTAGGAACTATTGTTATCTCATTTTACAGATGAGGAAACTACACCTTAGAGTTGACACACATGAAGTGAATGCAGCACATCATTTGTAGAGCAGGAATTAAAAGCCAGATCTGCCAGATTCCAGAGCATGCACTCATTATTATTCAAGCTATATCCTACTGCCTCCCAAAACATTAGAGAAGATACAGCAGAGAAAGTGTAGTCTGCTTGCAAAGTTACAGGGAATGGAACAGAATGACAAAAGGAAGATATGGTAAATCATTTATTTAAATAAGTATATTTGGGTAAAATGCTCATGTTAAAAAAAAGTCATGTTGGGCTGAAAGATAGATTCTAACTGTATGCTATTCATTGATAAACACATAAGATGAAATGACAGAAAATGATTAAAAGTCATAGGACATGGAAAACACATTAGTCAAGTGAAGAGAGAAAGCTGTTCCCACTACGTTAATATCAAACAAGGTGCTCTCAAAACAGGGCATCCAAATAGGAGAATTGTTCTCTAAATTAACATATTATCAAATTATATTATTTATTTAATATATTATAAAATATCAACTTGAAGAAAAAGTTTATACCAATAAAGTTATATTTCACAATAAATTATAACTTTCATGAAGTTTTACTAAGGAGCACTGAACCAAAAGGCATAGTGTCTACCCACCTGCACAGCAAAATGGTTGGAAATACTGGAAAGACTAACACACACGGTAGTGCTGAGAGAACTGCCTTCCTCCCCAGTATGTGATGGATGAAAAATAAACAAGGGGATCAGTAATTAAGGAGACCTGGAAAAGGCCTATAGATGAATTTAAAAGAACAAGTATCCTATGACAGCAAATTTTAAGTATCTTTGAAATATTTGTATTTCAAAGTGGCTCAGTCTGTTAAGCATCCGACTCTTGATCTTAGCTCAGGTCTTGATATCAGGGTCATGAGTTCAAGACCCTCATTGGGCTCCACACTGGGTGTTAAAAAAATTTGACAATAGAGAACAAACTGAGGGTTGATGGAGGGAGATGGGTGGGGGATGGTCCAGATGGGGGATGGGCATTAAGGAGGGCACTTGCTATGATGAGCACTGGGTGTTGTATGTAAGTGGTGAATCACTGAATTCTACTCCAGAAACCAATATTGCATTATATGTTAACTACCTAAAATTTAAATTTAAAAAAATTTATAAAATTTTCTATATTAGGCCATAAGGAGATTCTCACTGTGTAGGCCAAGCTTCCAGAGCCAGAAAACAATGGCAAACTAGTTCATTTTCCCCAACCCAAACCAGAAGATGCCTTGGAAGAAGGAAAGAATTGTGTTGGTCTGAAAAACTATGGTAAAACCGGAGAAACCCTTGGGGAGGCAGGAAGCAGTTGGGATACAGTTTGAGAGGAAACAGCAGTTTGGGGCAGAAATAGGCTGAAAGTGGGAGTGTGGGGCTCAGAGAGTAACTGGAGGAGAATTTGACCTGAACTCTGTTCTCTCCACTACATTCCCCTAGAACGCTCCTGCCCACATCCTCACTCTGCAAGGCAAGGAAGGAATGGAAACCTCACACTGGCCAGGTTGGTAGGATGACATGAGAGTGGCAGCCATTTGGGTTCAGGGAAAAGTTCAAACAGTGTTGGCCAACCTGAGGCCCTTGAGCTTCTCTCCTCCTTCCCCCAGACCATGAGCACTAGCTCATGTGTATATGGTGTAGAGGGTTATGATCCAGGTGGGAGATACTCCTGAAAAGAGCAGTGCCTGGGCAGAGATCAAAGGAGAGTTTCTCGGGACATGCTTGCCTTAGCTGGGGAGAGCAGACGAGGGGCAGGAGGGAGTGGTCAGGCGTAGACTATGACCCCAGGGTCTCTTCATCCTGAGATATAGTCACACACACACACACACATACACATATAGACAGACAAACACACACACACACACACATCCTTGTACCTTAAACTAACCCACATGAGTAGGAAGCAAAACTTGGGCTTCTGCTCATTACACTAGACCTCATTCCCAGTCAAAGTAGCTGATGTTCTCAGAACAACACCAAACATGGGAGAGGAAGACACAACAGCAATTTAAGAAAACCTTATCGCTTGAAGTAGAATTTATGGCATATATAGATTACTATTTCAAAATAAGCCTCTCTCAGAGAAAGAACAAAGGATTTTAGCAACATGAAGTGAGAACAGTACTAAAGGAGAACCAAATAGAAATATAGGATATGAAAAACAATAGTTGAAAAAAGGAACTCAATATGCGTCATTAAGTCACAAAAGGTGACTTATCTGGAAGCAGAGTGACCAACCATCCTGTTTTACTAAGTACTGAAGAGTTTCATTGTCTAAACTTTCTGTACTAAAACCGGAAAGGCCTGAGCCAACTAGGACTTGTCTCCTCTTTAGAAGACCAGAAGTCCTTTAGAAGACTTCAGGTAGAAAAAAGTTAGAAAAAATTTTAAAACATTATCATGTAAAGCTGTCAACATTCATGTAATAGGAGATCCAGAAGGAGGAAATACAATTCTTTAATTATAAAGAAATAATAACTGAGAAATTTTCCATAATTAAAGCTGAAAAATCTAAGATCCAAAGGGTACTAAACTGTCAAACAGGATGACATGTTCATCTTAAACATCAAAAAGAGAAAATTATAAAAGTACACAGAAAAAGAGCAAAATACCCACAAAAGAACAAGCATCAGATTAATATGAAACTTCTCAAAAGCAACATTGGATATAGAAAAGACGATGGCAAACATTTTGAAAATATCAGAAGAGATAAACTTCAAACACAGAATTTTGCATTCAGCTAAACTGTCATGGAACTAAAAACACGTACGGGATATAGAAGGTCACTCCGGAAGCACTCTTGGAAGAAAGATCTCAGTAAGGAAAAAAATGAGAATAACACAGGACATATGGAAGTGACTTAGTGACATAGTCTATGGTCTAAAAGAGAAAGGAACAAAAAAAGTAGATCTATAATAACCCAGAACCTGAATTGTAAATATCAAAGTAGTGAGGGCAGGGGTGGCACGATGTGGGAAGAACTGGGATGATAAAAGAGAGATGAAAGTCTGCTAGAAGACAGAGATGTTGGTAAGTCCAAGAAGTGGACAGAGTCCCCCAGTTGGGACTGGGAGCCCGGGCTATTTCCGGCTCTGGTGCTGCTACCAGCCACTGCCGGCCCAGCGCCCGCATCCTAGCCATGGCTCGTCCACCTGCCCCAGAGAGAAGGGAGGATGAGCGAGCCGGGCTGGACGTCCAGCCCACCCTTGGCCTTCAAGCACGGAGAAGCGGGGTGGGGCAGGCTGCTCGAGCAGCTTCGGTCCCGGCCTGCGCCCATAGGGAGCGGGGAACCCAGCCAAGTGCCACCACCAAAGGGGAGCAAGAACAAGGGTGCTGTCCAGACCCGGAAAACTACCACGACTCCAGGGAGGAAACCAAAGGGCAGACCCCCCAAAAAAAAACTGGAGAAGGAGGAAGAAGAGGGCATCTTGCAGGAATCCTCAAAGGAGGAGCAGTCACGGTCGGGCCTGCCTGCTTCTTCGCCAAAGGGGCAGTTTCCTTCTGGGACTGCACAGCTTCGGCTCCGCTCCCACTGCCACCACCCCTTCCGCCCCTCCCCCTCCCCCGGGCCCACGCACCCCGCCATCCCCCTGCTGCAGGGCCCTGAGGCCGAGTGCGGAGCAATTTTCCTTTGGTCTGAGTTTCCAGGACGCCTCTCACCCACGCGCCTGCCCTTCCAGACAAAGCCCACTTCCCACCTTGCTGCACCCTGCCCCTTCTGCTTCCCCACTCTTCCCTCTGGCTTCCCTCTAAGGGGCCTTGCGGGGTGGGGTGGGGTTCCCCGGCCTTACAAGGGGCCCAAGCCCCATCTCATTCTGATCTGCCCCACTCACGCCACAACACTGGCTGCAGCAGGTGTGTGGTCAGTGGGGAGGGACGCTGGCGGCATGATGCCCCCAACCAACCTGTGTCTTACCAGATGCGGCTCACACCCATTTTCTTCCTTCCCACCTTGTCTAGTCCTTGCTCTAGGTTGGACAGCCAGCCACCTTGAGGGCACAGGAAGGAAGGCAGGAGGGGTTGGAGCCCACTACCCTCTCTAAATGGGCTCCAGCCCACCCACTCCCACCCTGGAAGCTATTGCAGTAATGAAAATGCAGTCCAGCCTTTATCCAGGCCAGGTCCAGGAGGCCAGGTTCCCTGTGGCAGCCACCTGAGGTGGGCTGGAGCCACTGCCCAACCCCATCCTCTTCCACCCTATGCCTCAATTTCCCCTTTCCTCACAGGGGGCACTAATAGCAAGGAGCTAGCCTTGCCTACTCCCACACCTCTGCTCCTCCCCACCCCCCAAGGTTCTGGTTCCATTTTTTCTCTGTTCACAAACTATCTCTGGACAGTTGTGTTGGTTTTGCTCAATGTTTCCGTTCTTAGACATCTGTTACTGCTGCTGTGACCAGCTCCAAATGTTCATCCTCATTGCCTTCTCCTGTTCTGCCCATGTTCCCCTTCTCCAAGATACCTGAGGCAAGGTAGTCTGGCTTACCAACCACCCCAGTCCCAGGAAAGGTAGGGCCCTGCCCCTAGGATGCTACAACAGAGTGAGGAAGGGGGCCTGTGTTGACCATGGAAGGTGTAGGGGCCGCTTTCTCCCCCTGTTCTGCTGGGGAGGAGGTAGCCATTATTTGTTCTAGCCTCTCTCCCCCCCCGCCAAATTTGGTTTCCTATTTCCAGTTACTTAAATTTTTTAAAATCCTTAAAAAAATAAAAGAAGTTGATGGAGAAAAATAAACAAGTATTGATCTTAATAATTTAGTGGCAACCACCTAAAAAATTAGAATATCATAAATATCTTTCTATTTGATGTCCCCTCTCAAAATCTGGATCTATTCAATAAAAAATAGAAAAGAGAAATAATTAGAAAATATTAAATAAGATGGTATAGCCTCCTAATATGTTATTACATTTAAGTAATGTAAATAAAAACACAATAAGATTCCTAAAACTGGATTAAAAAGCAAAATATAACAAACTGTCTGTGAGAAAAAATATGCAAAAAGTCTACAGATAAAGGGATGGATACAGATACATATTGGACACTAATGAAACAAAATAAAGCCAGGAATTAATTTTAATATGACAAGATATAATTTTTTTGAACAATAAACACCTTCATTACATGACTGAAGATAGGAGGGAGGAAGATTTATTTGCCCCTCCAGGCTTTGATTTTCCTCAGATAGAACTCTAGCTCCTTGCCCTCTGTCACACCGCCATCTGCTTGGGCACACTGATAATATTTTTTGCCTTCAGCTCTAAAGAAAAATGGAGCATTAAAACTAACAAAATAATCAAGATACAATTTCTAATGCCTTAAGAGAGAGAAACAGCAACTAGTAGAATTCCAGAAGAATCAGATATGTAAATGGGCAATTGTAGCTTTTAAAAGATGGTCACTGAAATTTATCGATAAAGCATACTAAAAATAGTGAATTACAGATGCTGTAAGTAACATGACTAATAAATTCACAGAAATAGCTACTTAACCAACAAACAAAAATATTTTTGAACCATACATGGACCTGGACAAAAATTCCCTAAAATACCCTCTTCAGACTTTCACCTGTCTCTTGCTCTCTAGACCTATGTCTCATGGCCACTGCTAGCTGCACAAAGCTTGGATACAAATTGTGGGATTCACCAGTCTCTATTGGAGAAACAGGCAGGGCAGAAGGATTTTGAGAATGGAAATGGGTCAGTCAAACTTCAGTATTTACTATATCTTGGCTATATCATTATTCTGTCCTAACTTGAATGATCAAGAGCAACTGGATCTAAAAAATTCAAGTCCCTAGTTTTTATGCTCAGAATGTCAAAGGCATTGCCTGCTGGCATCCAATGCATCTAAGACAATTTTTATACCTGTCTCTTCCAAGTTTCTTTGTAGTTCTAATAATTATTCTCTGGAGGTTTTTAGGATCTTTATATTTATTTCTATTATAATGTTCTGAAATTATGTGTGAAATGAGCCTAGGAGAGAGTCTTTTTTTTTTTTTTTTTTTAAAGTGGGCTCCATCAGGTCTTGAACTTACAACCCTGAGATCAAGATCTGAGCGGAGATCAAGAGTTGGATGCCTAACCAACTGAGCCACCCAGGTGCCCCTAGGAGTGGATCTTTTTAAAATTCATCCTACTCAGCACTCAATGAGCCCTTTTAGTCCAAAGACTTGAATAATCCCTTTCCAATTCTAGAAGTTTTCTTCTATTATTTCTTTGAAAATATTTTCTCTAATTGAGACTCCAATTAGTTTGCATACATTGGCTCTCCTTGATTGTCTTTCTCTCCTATTTTCTGTTTTATAATTTTAGACTCTCTTTTTTCCTTCCTTTTTTCTGGTTTTTCTACTCAAAGTGTGTGCATAACCCAGCAGCACTGGCCTCACCTGGGAGCTCATTAGAAATGTAGAACTTCAGGTCTCACCTCAGAACCACTGAATTAGTCTCTGCAGTTTAATGAGATCCCCAGGTGTTTCTTATGCACATTTAAGTTTGAGAGGTATTGTGGGTTTGTTTTTTCACTGTTACCCTCCATTTCTATTGAAATATTTTAGCTGTGGCATTCATATATATATATATATATACATATATATATTGTTTCTGGTAGCCCTTTCTTATACCATTCCCTTTTCAAGGTATTTTATTCTGTTTTATGTATATGATATTTTCTTGAAACGAATTAGTTTTATTTTAAGCTCTCTCCTGTTTCATGAATTATCTGTTTCCTCTGGGTTTTTTGGGGGGGGGGGTTGGTATCTTGGTCTAGCTCTTTCATGTTGCCTTTTTTCCCTCATACATCTGTTGATCCTTGATAGTTTCTTTATATTTAAGAATAAAAGATGTGATGGGTTGTTTCATGTAGTTGCTATGGGTTTTTCCTTCTGCTACATAAGAATGATAAGCTGGGGTGCTTGGGTGGCTCACTTGGTTGAACGCCCAACTCTTGATTTTGGCTCAGGTCATGATCTCGGGGTCTTGGGATCCAGCTCCCCCTCCTCCCACCAACTCCACTTTCAGTGCGGTGTCTGCTCGGAATTCTCCCTCTGGTTCCCTCTGCCCCTCCCCCTGCTCGCACTCTCTAAAATAAATAAATTAATAAATAAAATCTTTTAAAAAAATAATGATGACTCTTTTTCCCTAAATGGGAAGTCATTGTATGTTGGAGGGACATGTGAAGGAGCATGCTGTAATTCAACATTAGCAGCCAAGGAGTCAAACCTAAGACTTCCCTTGGAAAACTTACATCTTTGAATAGCTTCCTTAGGAATCAGATTTTTTCTTTTTTGTGATACAGCCTCTCCAGGGGGTGAGGTAGGAAAGTAGGGGGTCAACTGGCATAGCTATTCTGTATTTTCAGTCCCACTTTGCCCGCCACTCCTGATTTGTATGTTCTGCTGGTCTCCCAACTATACTGCTACCCCACCGAACTGTAGGTTGAGCTCCATGGCACCCAGTTGATCTTTCAGAATTTGTTTGAACTTTCTTATCTGCTGATAAGTCCCCCAATCTTCCCTCTTAGAGTGTTTAACTTTGTACATTTCCATAGTGTCATATCAGTGGAGTCTTGGAAAGGACATGAGGCAAATGTATGTGCTCGGTCCATTATCTTGCACCAGAAGACTCTAAGTCGTTTTGTGGTGCCTTAAATCACAAAGGGGTAGTCTTTAGCTGCAGTCTTAAAGCTGTGATCCCACCATAGAGTCACACGTAAAGATGATTCACAAAAGGGGGTGCCTGGGTGGCTCAGTCGGTTAAGCATCTGCCTTTGGCTCAGGTCATGATCCCAGGGTCCTGGGATCAAGTCCTGCGTCAGGCTCCCTGCTCAGCCAAGAGCCTGCTTCTCCCCCTGCTTGTACACTCTCTGTCTCTCTCTTTCTGTCAAATAAATAAATAAAATCTTTTTTTGAAAAAGGTGATTCACAAAAAGAATACTAGCATTTCGAAGGAATGTATCAGCATTGCATGATGCTTTTATAGACAAGATGATGCGACGTGGGTGGATTTGTATTCAATGGAGTAATCAGAAAAGACTGAAATAGTGCTGTTTGATTCGAGCTGGGAAAGGTGAAGAACAGAGTCCTTAGTAATCAGACTGTTTTTATAGCAATTGATATAATGACAAATTTTACCTCTTCAAATGAGGTAAAACTAGAAGACGAATAGATTTGACAGAGACAGAATTTTTAAGAAGGTGGTAGGTTGGAATGATGGATTTAATATAAATGAACAAAGTTTAATATGGGCAAGTGTTGGGATGCCTGGGTGGCTCAGTCGGTTAAGTGCCTGCCTTTGGCTCATGTCATGATCCCGGGGTCCTGGGATCAAGCCCTGCATCCGGAGCCTGCCTCTCCCTCTTCGTCTGCCTCTCTCTCTCAAATAAATAAGTAAAATCTTTTAAAAATATATATGCGCAAGTGTAACATCCAGGACTTTGTCCAAGAAACCAAGCACACAGCAGGATAGCTTATGAGCACAAATGCGATGTGATATAGATGCTAAAAATAGCAAATGGAATTTTAAGTCATCCAAATAGACATAGAATAGTGCTCTTCATAGGTCTGGTCCTCTCTGCATTGGGCAGTCCTTCTTCGTAGTATTGTGTTCAGTTTGGGGAACCACTATTTAGGAAGAAAATTATCCTTTGAGCAGATCTGAAGACAGTGGTTTGGTTGGTGAGATGATCATAGGAAGAATACCTAAAAGAAGTGGAGGAAAGTATAGTTGTTTATGTTGAGAAAAAATATGACAGTTTTTAAAAATGTTCCCTAAAGATGATACCATGAAAGAGAAGCCAAACCTACACAGAGTGACTCTGGGCTACAGGACTTAGATAAGCTGGTGAAAGTAATATAGAAACAGATTAGGGCTCAGTTTGAGATGGAACTTAATGGCAAACAGAGCTGAAATAAATTGAATAATAAATTGGACTTCTCCATCACTGGCACCCCCAAAACAGAAAACTAAATGACCTCTTGTCAAAAATTCACATAGGAATTAAGCATTGGCATATGTTTATTATCTTCTCAAGTTTGAGATTTTATGAAATATGAGTGAGGAGGAAGGAAATATGGGTTTGATGCTTTATTAAGTTATAGATGAAAAAAAAATCAACTTGCTATTTCCAGAGAACTAATCAGTGCTCTACGAATTGTGGCTTTGATTTCAACAAGGCCTAGGATATGTCTTATAGACTACCATTTTACTTCTCATATCCTTTGCAAGGGAAGAAAGAGAATATAAAATGGTGATTAATCAGCTTTGCTATTCTGGGATAACAAAAACTGAAGAGGCTTGGGCTTCTGATGGAACAATTAACTGTTAGCTAAATTTTCTCCATTTTCTGTGAATTTCAATTATCCATGCTATTCCTGTCTTTAATATCACAGATTATCAAGAATTATTTGAATGCTACAAGGGTTGAACTTCTTTTATGATTGATGTTGAAATTTAATAAGAGAGTCTTTAACCATCACTGCATTCTTGGCTACATGATAACTTCTAGGAATATAAAAATGTTCAGGTTTGTAAGAATACTAGTAATTAGTTTCTTTTAATTAATTAAAATAATTAAGTGGTTTCTTTGCTGTTTGATAGTTTGAAGGATAATCTCTAGAAAGCTAGTTTTACAATAAATTTTACAAAATAATTCTGATATTCTAGTTTAAAAGACCCAGGGATACATTTCACAAGAAATGTTAAATGTTTCTCGTTTTTGTTAAGTGAGTTAATTTTTTTATTAATACTTTTACCTTTATTTATTTTAATATACTCAAGAGATAGACATTTTATCCTTAACAGAGTTAAGTGACTTGTGCATGTTTTATGGAAGCTGGAGGTACAACCAGCCCCCTCGGTGCACATTTCTCTCCGTATCCAGCTGAAATTTCATGGTTACCATCGTCATTCCTGAATATATCATCCTCAATTGCCTTGTCCTTCTCTTTCTTTGTGGCTCCTGCGTGGTTAAGTCACAACTCAACTAAGTCCAACTCTTGCTTCTACTGTGCCTCTACCCACATGGCTGAATGTGTTTAGGGAATGTTACCGGTTCTCACTTGGAATTCGCAGTCACTGTTCTTGAATAGTCCCTTAATGCTTTCTGCCCTTAATACCATAGTCCCCTTCTCCTCTTACACTGCCTTCCAAATCCTCACTCTGCACAGCTTCCTATTTCACTAAGAAAACAGGAGCCTTTCTGCACCAGCCAACCACCACATCTGCCCATCAAACTGCATCTCGGCTTGGAGGCTCTGCATGTTCTCCTGTTACTGTGGATGAGCTATTTGAGCTCCTAGTAAAGGTCAACCCTGGAAGGCCTTTGAACTTGCCACTCCCTCTGTCTGGAGCATGACTCCCTCCTTCCACTTGTTGGGGTCTATACTAAAATATCAGTGAGTCTCTGTTCAAAATAGCAACCTCTACCCCCACCTTCTAGCCTCCTTCCCTGCTTTATTTAGCACTTATCATCAAATAACCTATCATATATTTAGCTTGTTTATTTTGGTTATTGTCTATCTTTCCACAGAAGACTCAACCTCAAAAAGATGTCAGTTCTCCCTAATTCATCTGTAAATTAGTAGGATCCCAATAAAAATATCTATGGATATGTATGGTAGTAGGCAAATGGATTCTAAAGTTTCATAGGGGAAAAGAATCAAGGAATGATAGACAGGATATCCCTGAAATAAAAGAGCAATAAGGAGGAACCAACCATATCATGTAATAAAATATATTATAAAAGGCTAAAATATTAAAATAGCAGTAGTCATATTAATGAACAAAATATAGAAAAGAATAGGACAATGTATGGTAACTTCACATATGAGAAAGATTGTTTCTCAAATCATTGGGAAAAACATGAACTTTTCAGTAAATGATTTGGGACAATTTAGTAGCCATCCGGCAAAAAATAAAGTCAAATCCAAAGCTATATGTAAATTTAATGAGAATCCCTAAAAGCAATTTTGTTGGTTACCACTATGTAGTACATTTCTAAATTCCAAATAGGAAATAAGAAGAGTTAGAATTGTCAAGAAATTTGGAAAACTAAGACTATTAATTAGGGGAACTGACATTATCAGATATTAAAACAATATAAATCTATGGTAACTTTTTAAAAACTATGACACATGAACAGACAAGTGTGTCTACATTCATGTTCATCCCTTCCAAGAAAGTAATCGATTCTCTACACATATCTGTTGAAGATAAAATACAATGTTCAATTGAGTAAAGTAACATCTTTAAATTACCTTCTGCCTTATAACTTAATCATCCATTACTTTATTAATGGAATTTGAGTTTAATGTGGAGATTACTTGGTGAACGAGGAGGGGGGAGTTTTTGGGATGAAGGGTGACAGGTTTTGGGATGGGGATAAACAGGAAGTGGGTAGCAGAATACATTAACAGCAGGTCTGAGACTACTATCCTTAGAAAAATCTGCTTGCAAGTTTAGACTGTGGCTGTTGTCTGGGAGCTTGGATTTCATCTTGGGAGAGTTCCCACCATTGCCTGATAAGAGTGGCTCACTGTGCCTAACTACAAACGATGTGATTTATATCAAACACCTGCTTTCCTTTCACAAGTCTTGGAGCCTATGTGTCCAGCCTCCAGTAAAAACCCTGGGCTCTGAGTATCTAATGGGCTTCCCTGATAAGCAATATTTCATGATAGGCAACAACTCGTGTTATCTCTTTGCTGGAAGAATTAAACATGTCTCAGGGCGCCTGGGTGGCTCAGTCGTTAAGCGTCTGCCTTCGGCTCAGGTCATGATCCCAGAGTCCTGGGATCAAGCCCCACATCGGGCTCCCTGCTCAGCGGGGAGTCTGCTTCTCCCTCTCCCACTCCCCCTGCTTGTGTTCCCTCTCTCACTGTGTCTCTCTCTGTCAAATAAATAAAATCTTAAAAAAAAAAAAAAAGAATTAAACATGTCTCATGTGACTCCCCTGGGAGAGGACTCTTGGAAGCTTGCACCTGGTTTCCTTGTGCCTTTTCCCTTTACTGATTTTGCTTTGTATCCTTTCATTGTAATAAAACATACTGTGAACTTTACTAGATTCTGAGTCTGTGAGTACTCCTCGCTAATATTGAACCTTGAGTTCATTGGCCTTAGGAGTCCCTTTCTGAAGTGGGTTATACAGGTGCTCATTTTTAAATTTCTATATCTTTCATGTATTATATATAGTATGTATTTATCAGTTCATCAAAAGGAAAAGGAAAGGAAAAATGAATAGGAGTTACCCAAATAAAGATGAGATACAACTGTGTAGAAGGCGTACCAGTATAATGAAATAGCATGGCGATGTCTAGAATCAAACCATAGAATATTGCATTCCAGGAACTGAAACCATGGACAGGGGAATCAGAGGAAACAGTGAAACTGGAGAATTAATCAGAAGTAGCCATGGTTGTGATCCCTGTGGTCTTCATTACCCCCAATCCCATCTGCCTCCAGGTACTCCTCCTTCTCCTCTTAATTTTTCTCTAGAGTGTGCTGCAAGGATTGAGGCATGTGCTTATTTTTCTGTATGGATTGCCCTTTTTTATTACCATTTATTGAAAAGAATATGAATTACCTTGGCGCCTTTGATGAAAATTAATAAACTATATCTGTGTGGAAATAGGTATGAATGTATGCATGTACGTATTTATGGATTTGTGGATTTTCTCGTCTCATTTTTTCATCTATGGGCTTATTGGTAGTCCACTCCCACATTGTCCTCAAGTTGTAGTTTTATAATAATTTTTTAGATCAGTCAGTGTAAGTCCTCCCGATTGGTTTAAAATTATTTCAGGTATTCTAAATCTTTTTCATCTTTGTAGAAAATGTGGAATCTGTCTGTAGATTTCCAGGGAAATCTGTTTTTTAAAAATTGCCATTAGGGCGCCTGGGTGGCTCAGTTGGTTAAGCGACTGCCTTCGGCTCAGGTCATGATCCTGGAGTCCCGGGATCGAGTCCCGCATCGGGCTCCCTGCTCGGCAGGGAGTCTGCTTCTCCCTCTCCCACTCCCCGCTTGTGTTCCCTCTCTCGCTGTGTCTTTCTCTGTCAAATAAATAAATAAAAATCTTTAAAAAAAAAAAATTGCCATTAAACCTTCAACTCATTTTGAGAAGAATTGTCATCTTAATAATATTGAGTCTTCCTTCCATGAATGTGCTTATCATTTTTGTTTAGATTATAATTCAATACTACTTTATTTTCTTCACGTTGTTTCTGCTTTGGCCACTGGGAGCTCTTTCAGCTGGTTCTTGGGTTGCTTTGACATACACATCAGTGTGTGTGCATGTGTGCATGCACGTGAATGTATAGCACTTTCCAGGCCATGAGTAACGTTTCTCCACTCTGGCTGATGAGAATTAAAATATCCCCTGGTTCTGGGAATTGTTTGGTTTTCAACTCCCAAGTGCTTTTCTTTCTTCCTTTCTTTCTTTCTTTCTCTCTCTCTTTCTTAAGATTTTTATTTATTTATTTATTTATTTATTTGACAGAGAGAGAGCGAGAGAGCACAAGCAGAGGGAGAAGCAGGCTTCCCGCCGAGCAGGGAGCCCAATGTGGGGCTCAATCCCAGGACCCTGGGGATCATGACCTGAGCTTAACTGACTGAGCCACTCAGGCGCCCCCTCCCAAGTGCTTTTCTTTGCCTGGCCTTGTGTTTTACTCTGAACATGGGCTGCTTTGTATCTAGCCAAAACTTAAGGTGACCTCTCTGCCAATTTCTAGAGTCCTTTCTTCACATAGATTACTCCTCTCTACATAATACCTTGTTCTGCAAATTCCACCATCTTTCTAAAATCTAATCTCTGTCTCTTCAACTCAGCAAGATTTCCATGCTCTGTTTGAGTTTCCCTCCCTGAATTGTGGTCCTAAAAGAGCTGCCAGGCAGAAAGTAGAGGAATCATTGGGAAAACTTTTTTTGTTTTTAAGATTTATTTATTTGAGAGAGGGAGAGAGCACGGGCATGCAGGAGCAGGGGGGAGGGGCAGAAGGAGAGGGAGAGGGGAAGCAGACCCTCTACTGAGCAGGGAGCCCAATGCAGGGCTCCATCTCACCACCCCAAGATCACGACCTGGGCCGAAATCAAGAGTCGGAAGCTCAACCAACTGAGCCACCCTGGTGCCCCAGGAGAACATTTTTATATCCCTCCGGGTCTGTTGTCCAATGTCTGAAAACAGTTGTTGCATATAATTTGCACATTTTCTGGTTGTTAATATAAAAGGTCAAGTGTGGTGTCAGTATTTCATCATAGCGGGAAGTGCAATACCCCCCACTGCTTTGGTCGCTATTTTACATGATATATATTTTTTTATAGTTGATTAGATTTTCTAATATAATTTCTGTATGTGGGAATATAGAAATGTAATCATCTTGAACTGTTATTAATTCCATAATTTATCTCTGGGTGTTTTTTAAGTTTTCTAGAGAGATAATTATGTCAATTAAAATAATATTTTCTTCATTTTTCTTTTCAATTCTTGGAATTTTCATTTCTTTATTTTGCTGCATTGGTTTGAGCTTCCAAGATAATGTAGAATAGAAGTGGTAATAATGGACATTCTTCCCTATTCCTGATTTTGAAAGGAATGTTTAATATTTTCTATAGCTGTTTTTTATTTTTTATTTATCTATTGAGATATGATTGACATAAAACATTACTTTTGGGTGTACAACATGATTCAATATTTGTATACTGTGTATTTGTGAAATGATCACCACAATAGGTCTAGTTAACATTTGTTTTTTAGATCCTGATTGAAATACAAGTTGGGGGGGGGGAGCGCCTGGCTGGCTCAGTCAGTTAAGCATCTGACTCTTGATTTTGGCTCAGGTCATGATCTCAGGGTCTTACATGGGGCTCTGCACTCAGTGGGGAGTCGGCTTGAGGATTCTCTCTCTCTCTCTCCCTCTGCCTCCCCCCCCCACTCACATGTGTGCATGAGTTGGTGCTCTCTCTCTCTCTCTCTCTCTAAGATAATCAAATAAGGAACGCCTGGATGGTTCAGTTGGTTAAGTGTCTGCCTTCGGCTCAGGTCATGATCCCAGGGGCCTGGGATCGAGCCCCACATCGGGCTCCCTGCTCAGAGGGAAGCCTGCTTCTCCCTCTCCCTCTGCATGCTGTTCCCTGTGTTTGTGTGTTCTCTCTCTCTCTGTCAAATAAATAAATAAAATCTTAAAAAATTAACTCTTAAAAAAAAAGAAATACAAGCTAAGGAAGTTGTCTTTTATACTGTGGGCACATGATCACTGGGGGCCTTCTCAGTGAAGGAAGGAGGCAGGAGATGTAAGGGAAAGTGTACCAAGGAAAGCAGTATCAGTGGTTTGATGTGAGAAGGACTGGACTTGCCCTTGCTGGCTTCGGAGATGGAAGAAGGAGCCACCAGCCAAAGAATGGGGACAGCATCTAGAAACTGGAGAAGGGCAAGGAAACGGATGCTGCTCCTCGAGTCTCCTGCCAGAAGAAACGCAGCCCTGGGGCCATCTTGATTTTAGCCCAGGGAGACCCACTGTCAACTCCTGACACTCAGCACACTAAGGTAATAAATTTGTGTTGTTTTAAGCCACTAAGTCTGTGGTAACTTGTCACAGCAGCAATAGAAAAGGAATATTCTCATTATCCTTGAGAATTTACTTGTAGGATCTCCTTAAAGCCTTAGACGAAGGGGCAATCTTCCAGAGAGAAATCATATTTACTTCTCCTAGTTGTCTAGGGGCGCAATTAGCCTAGGGATACTTTAAAACATTAAGGGTTTCAGGTAATGTACTCTTGAAGTGCAAATCCAGGCAAGGCTAGGATGTGTGTGCTTTTTACTGTCTCCCCCTCTTCTTGCTCTCTTAGATAAAGACAACCTTCTCATAGTCCCCTGGGGGGAGGAAGAGAAGTGAGGTTACTTCTATAACCCCCAATTCCTGGATCCCCCTCACCCTTTGGGGGGCCACCTTAATGTGAAGAGACCCTCCTGTTAGCCTTCCCAACCTAGGTGGCCCTAGGCTTTGACTTCTGTCCCCTTTGCCCCAGGAGGCTGTCAAAACCCAAAGTTCAAGTTTGTCTGGAATGGAAAATGCCCTCAAGGCAAAAGCAATTTCAGGGTCCTCTCTGGCTCTTATTTTATTTGGGTTTTACCTTGTTTTCAGTGCTTTAAAGTTTCTTTTATTATTATTTTTTCTTTTGGACAGTATTTGTTGTGACTTTCAGTAATGGGGCTGGTCTGAATAATCTAGTCCCTCATATTCTAGGAAACCTACAAAAAGGTTTGCATTCCAAATCTGTCAATTCCACCATATAAACATCATGTTGGTCTGATCCTGGTGTCTTCTGTTTCTGTTGGCTCCCACTCTTGATGCTTTGTTTTCCTATTTTGTTTATTTGTTCAATTATAATTGTATTTTCAACAGACCTTTATTTGTCAAACTTCTTTGTTGGTTAGGTTGAGGTTGCTTTCCTCCAGAAAGAATTTGCAGTTACTTTCTCTGTTGCCTGGGGGAATGTCACCCTAGAACCAATTTAAGATAATTGGCCTGCAGTTTTGTACATCACCCGGCTATTATGAATTGGACCACAAACATGCATGAAGTCTGACATATGGCTGCAAATTCTCAGGGAAAAATTTCCCTCTCTTCCCTCTGCTCCAATGTTGATCCAGGCAAATTTCCCTGCTGCTCCCTCCTCCCCCACTCCACCCCCATCTTTGGAAAAGTTTGTATTTGTGTTTTTCCCCCCTTTACATCTTCAACCACTTCATTGATGATGTTGTCCTTGACATGTGGCGTTATTCAAGGTTCTCTTCTGAGACTCCATGACGTGGTCATCTGGTGTCCTGAGTGCATATCTTGTATAGCCACCAAAGTCAAAGCTTAGTAACATAAGGGACTGGCATTTCAGTGCTATCTTATTTCTTGGCATTCCTTTTTCTACTTGTTTTGGCTTCTGAGGACTGCTTACTTTATATCAACTGCTTTACTTTATATCATCTCAGCAATGCACTTCCAAAGAAAATTTAAGTATCTTAACCATCATTAGTAGCTGTTATGCAACAAAAATGTTTAGGGAATCTGGTCTGCCATTCTACTGAAATTCATCATTTTAAAGTGTCAACCGTCTGAAGGAATTTAAGGGGCTAAAGGGCAAAGGGGATAAGGCTGGAGTTCCTAAACTATGCACTAATGTGTCCTGCCTCCAGGAAGCCCTCCCTGACCCCACAGTTAAGATCAAATTCCACTTAAATTAAAAATGGATTTAAAGACTTGAATGTAAGACCTGAAACCGTCAAACTCCTAGACGAAAACATAGACATTGGTCTTAGCAATATTTTTTTTGCACCAGTCTCCTCAAGCAAGGGCAACAAAAGCTAAAATAAACAAATGGGATTACATCAAACTAAAAAGCTTTTGCACAGTAAAGGAAACCATCAACAAAACAAAAAGGTAACCCACTAAATGGAAGAAGATATTTGCAAATCATTCATCTGATAAAAGGTTAATATTGAAAAAATGTAAAGAATTTACACAACTTAATATAAAAAAACAAATAATTTGATTTAAAAATGGGCAGAGGACTTGAATAGACATTTTTCCAAAGAAGACATATAGCTGACCAACAAACACATGAGAAGATGCTTAATATCATTAATCATCCAGGAAATGCAAATCAAAACCACAGTGAGATATCACCTCACACTGGTCAGATTGGCTACTACCAAAAAGACAAAAAATAAGAAGTGTTGGTGAAGATGTGAAGAAGAAGGAAGCACTGTTGGTGGGAATGTAAATTTGTGCAGCCACTACGGAAGACAGTATGGAGCTTCCTCAAAAAACTAAAAAGAACTACCATATGATCTAGGAATTCTACTTCTGGGTATATGTCCAGAGGAAATAAAATCACTGTCTAGAAAAAATATCTGTACTCCTATGTTCTTTACAGCATTATTCACAGTAGTCAAGATAGGGAAACAACCTAAGTATTGACAGAAAATGGATGAAAAAGATGAGATATATAACGAAATTTTATTCAGCCATAAGAAAGAAGGAAATCTTGCCCTTTGTAACAACATGGATGAAGCTAGAGGACATTATGCTAAGTGAAATAAGCTAGACACAGAAAGACAAATACAGCATGATCTCACTTACATGTGGAATCTAAAAGTAAGTTGAACTCATAGCAGGGGCACCTGGCTGGCTCAGTTGGAGGAGTGTGCAGCTCTTGTTCTCGGGGTCATGAGCTCAAGCCCCATGTGGGGTGTAGAGATTACTTAAATAAATCAAACTTTAAAAATAAATAAATAAAAGAAAGTTAACTCATAGTACAGAGAGAATGGTGGTTACCAGAGGTCGGGGAGCAAGGGGGTGGGTATTGATCAAAGGGTATAAACTTTGTTATAAGATGAATAAGTTCTAGAAGTATAAGTACAGCATGATAACTACAGTCAATGATAATATATACTTGCAATTTGCTAAGAGGGGTGCCTGGCTGGCTCGGTCAGAAGAGCATGTAATTCTCAGTCTCAGGGTTATGAGTTCAAGTCCCATGTTTGGTGTAGAGATTACTTAAACAAACTTTAAAAAAAAAAAAAGAAATTTGCTAAGGGAGTAAATCTCAAGAGTTCTTACCACACACACACACACAGTAAAGTGGTAACTATGTGAGCTAATGGATATGTTAATTAGCTTGATTGTGTTTATCATTTTACAATGTATACATATATTTAAACATCACATTGTATTACTTAAATACATACAGCTTTTATTTGTCAATCGTGCCTCAGTAAAACTGGCAGGGGAAAATACCCTATCTCCGAACACAGTCACACACTGAAGTACTTTAGCATTTGGATTTCAACATATACACTTTGGGAGACACAATTCATCCCATGGCATCACTCAAAACTGGTTAAAAAAAAAAAATACACCTTGAGAACTTTCACATGTAGATTAAAATCCATACAAATTAAGATATAATGGATAAAGTTAGGTCTTCAGAAGATCATGGTTCAGCTAGTCTTACTATAGGCATTAAATTCAGCCTAGAGATGTCAGCCTAAAAACAAAAGAGATACTAGAGAGATGTTTGCAGTGTTTATTCAGCGCAGTCTAGGAAAAAGGAACACTAAAGATATATGTTGTGGGGAAGGATATAAAAGTTCTACTCACTAAAGTTCCTTTTTACCATTTAATAATTTAAAGCAACTTTCACATTATTAGTTTCCTAGGTATCTTGATATGAAAAACTTTGTCTTGAATAGTAGACGGGAATTTCAGTCACTTAAAAGTGATATAGTAAATTAACAGACTTGTATTCTGGGGATGCATAGCAGACTCTAGTGTGCTTGGTTATCTTTTTTTTTTCTTTTTTTTT
Source organism: Neomonachus schauinslandi (assembly GCF_002201575.2). Classification (NCBI taxonomy): domain Eukaryota; kingdom Metazoa; phylum Chordata; class Mammalia; order Carnivora; family Phocidae; genus Neomonachus; species Neomonachus schauinslandi. The sequence continues at coordinate 12,702,596 of NC_058410.1, read as the reverse complement.
AAGTAGGCTCCATGCCCTTGTGGGGCTTGAACTCACAACCCTGAGATCAAGAGTCACATGCTCTTCCAACTGGGCCAGCTAGGCACCCATTTGGTTATCTTTGTCTACGAGGCACTGATCTACTCTGGACATATTCACTTACTAATCTGCCAACAGAGGAACACAATGATCACAGTTTATTCTAACCCCATGAGGCCATATTCGGATGGCCACCATGATGCCAGCCATCATTGGGCCCTCTTATAACAGGTGTTTGTAGCAGAAAGTTAGACAAGTCTAGAGATATAAGGAAATGCGTTTTGGGCAATATAACCTCTTTGATCACAACCTGACCGAGCCTTCTCAGTGACTTCCTCAATGATCTGAAATGAACAAAAATTTGTGTAGTCAGCACAAACTCTCATTTCACAGTAGTGGCATAAAACTTTAAGGAAGACAAAATAGCCCCTTCTCATAGGCAACTTGTAGTAGTGTTCATTTGGAAAGTCTAGGGGAATAAGTGAAGGTTATGTCTGTAGGCTGGGCAAATAATTTGGATCAGGAGTGTGTGTGTTAGAAGTAAGGAAAAATTCATTGTGAAGGGGAAGACATGAATCTTCTGGCTTATTCATTGCCGGGTGGCGGGGGGGCAGGGGTGCAACTGTTGAACTTAAATCAGTATTCCCATTATGGAGCCTAGACATCTAGAAGTTTTTCTTGATCTTTGACTCCCAGTACTACTATTTGTACTACTATTAATGATGATGTCTTCTGTTTTACCTTTAGCCATTTAAAGAACTAACTCTTTAACAGAAAACAGAACACACCTACCAAATTCAAAATTCCTACTTAGTTTAAGCTGGTGAAAGCAAAATGTTTACTTTGTACCTTCAGTATCGTATGATTCTCTCAGGGAATAATACTTGTTTTCAGTGTCAAGTTTGGTGAATTATAGTGTGCCTATTTAAAAAAAATGAGATGGGCGCCTGGGTGGCATAGTTGGTTGGGTGTCTGACTCTTGATTTTGGCTCAGGTCATGATCTTGGGGTCGTGGGATCCACCCTGCGTGGGGCTCCGTGTTCTGTGTGGAGTCTGCTTGAGATTCTGTCTCCCTCTCCCTCTGCCCCTCCCCTCACGCATGTGCATGTGCATAATAAATGATATTATGAAAGAAGGGACTTGAAATAAATTCTTAAAAAAATGAGATATAAAATCCTGAAATTAATGAAAAGGGGCTAAATTGTTATTAAAAACAATCTCACAAGGGTGCCTGCCTGGATCAGCCTGTAGAGCACGTGACTCCTAATCTTGGGGTTGTTGGGTGTAGAGATTACTTAAAAATAAAATCTTAAAAAAAAAAAAAAACAACTCACAATCCCAGCACACTATATTTTTCAAATACGATTTTTCACTTTTTGCATATATACTTTAGGAGCTAAAATACATTAACAGTTTATCTTACTCCTGTGTACCTAATAGTCTATCAAATGCATTTCCCATTATTTCTAGTCTTATTCTAACCATTAAAAGAAATTATTGTGGTTAAATTTAACTGACATAAAATTTACCATTTTAACTATTTTTAAGTATACATTTCTGTGGCATTAAGAACATTCACATTGTTGTGAAACTATCATCACCATCCATCTCCAGGACATTTTCATCTTCCCCAAATGAACCCTATACTCATTAAACACTAACTCCCCATTCCTGCCCCCCTGGCAGCCGCCATCCACTCTCTGTCTCCATGAATCTGACTATTCTAGGTATCTTATGTAATGGAATCATATAATATTTGTCTTTTTGTGTCTGGTTTATTTCACTTAGCATAATGTCTTCAAGGTTCATGAATGTTGTGGTACATGTCAGAATTTCCTTCCATTTTATTTTTTATTTTTTTAAAAGATTTTATTTATTTATTTGAGACAGAGAGAGACAGAGAGCACGAGAGGGAGGAGGGTCAGAGGGAGAAGCAGACTCTCCGCCGAGCAGGGAGCCCGATGCGGGACTCGATCCCGGGACTCCAGGATCATGACCTGAGCCGAAGGCAGTCGCTTAACCGACTGAGCCACCCAGGCGCCCCTCCTTCCATTTTAAAGTTGAATAATATTCCATTATATGTGACTATACCACATTTTGTTTATCCATTCATCAATCAATGGATACTTGGGCTACTGCCACCTTTTAGTTATTGTGAATAGTGCTGCTATGAATATGGGTGTACAAGTATCTGTTCAAGTCCTTTCTTTCAGTTCTTTTGGACATACACCCAGAAGTAGAATTGCTGGATCATATGGTTAATTCTGTTTAGTTTTTGAGGAACCACTATACCATTTCCCACAGTCTAATCATTTTTTTACTGGCTGTATAATATTCCATTTGTCTCTATACCCTAATTTCCTAAACCATTCCAGAATGTTTCCTAAGGATTCTCAAGTTTTCTTTTTTTTCCCATTGGATGGGAATTAGTTTTGGGTTAGACAATGCTCCAGGTTTTTGCCCCAGTTTGAAAAAACTCATATGCATATATCATTACTTTTGATTGCTAATAATCAAGTTGATTTTTGGTTAGTATCACCTTACAACTACTTCCCCATATCTAGGAAGTGCCCTATCCATGGGAGTAGGTCCTCTCTAGCTAGCCCTCTGCTTTCTGATTGGGTCGTCACTAGCACATGTCCAAACTTGAGTCAAATAAAGTGAAATAAAAATAAAAATCCATTCCCTCCGTTGTTCTAGCCATATTTTGAGAACATAATAACCACACAGAGCCTGTGCTACTGAATTGAGTGGCACAGATAGAGAACATTCCCATGATCCCAGAAGTTCTATAGTGAGTGCTGCTCCAGACTCTGTTTTTGACTCTGACCTTTTGCCTGTGGCTGAATTAGAGCTTATGAGTTATCTCCAGAAATGATTTAGTCCTAGGGGACAGGCCAATGATAACCACATTCAGAAGAGAATGTCATAAACTCTAAAATATGAGTTTCATAATTTATAATTGGGCATATCTCTTCCAGGGACAGGAATACTTCTGTGTGCTGTTTCCCATATAATTCTTCCTCAAAATATGAATTAGTGATCTTCAGTTTTTTTGGTGATTGTCACCTAATCCAAACCGGGTCCCTCAAATTCCTTCTCCTTCCCTTAGGAATTTGGAGAAGTTTTCAGTCAAGTCTTCTAGGTATCTAGGATTATAAAACCAGGAGCACAAGTCATATCTCACTAGCAAAACGGAGTTGGATAAAGCAACAGAAAGAAAACTAAAACAGGTAAGTAGGCTGCCTTTTAGGCTTTCTATATTCTGGTTCTTTAGGCCATTGGCATTCCTGACTTTGGAATCAGGACAAAAACTACCCACATCCTAATAATAATAATGAATTCTTGTATGCTTAAGCTAGCTTGAATTGGTTGGTATATTGGGAATTGGAATCCTAACTAATACACATACATACATATACTATAGATATGGGTATTGACATTTTCACATTGTGGTATGTGTGGTTGTTCATAAACTTTGTACTTAGTCATTGCACTGGGCCTCCAGACTTCCTGTAGCCCCTCTGATCTTTCTCTACTTTTCCTCTTGCTTTACTTCCTTCTCATCTTGAGTGCTTAGGCTGTCCTCTTTTTTTTTCTTTCTTCCCTCTCTTTTCCTTCCCTTGATCAAAGTATGCCGACTGCTATCTTTCTGGGTGTGGAAGCTTTATAAAATCAAGTCATGTAACATATTAACAACTGATTTTATTTTTTAGCTTGTATTGCATTTCACTCTCTCAGGCCTAAGTAATTCGGTCAACATTCATTAATGAATGACTGAATAAATAATCCCTGACAGGCCAAAGCAGTGAATGTTGAGCTTTAGAATCTGGCATGAATCGTACTGAGTGGGGTACTTATGCAAACCATGGCATGCTCCTTTAGATGGACTGATTGGAAGAGACTCTTGCAGGAGGAAGACAGGATGAAGAGTCAGCTATGAAAAGAACACAAGCATCAGCATCCCAGAGGGAAGGGGCACATAGAAGTGTTCTAGGTGGGAAAATGCTTTGTGTTGCCAAGGAACAGAAAGGAGGCCAGTGTGACCAGAACGAAGAGAGTAAAGCAGAGTAGAATGGATTGTGGTAGGCAGGGAACTTCAGGCCCTAGAAAGAGGTTATTGACAATATCTGAAGAGCAATGAGAAAATCCTAAAGGGATATAAGTCAGACCTCATCTGACTTGTGTCTTAATAACAACAACAAAAAGTCCCTCTGGCTAGTCTGGAGAATGAATCCTAGGAAGACAAGCAGGAGAACCGTTAGAAGGCTACAGCAATTGTTGACCAGAAATCAAAACGGCTAGGCCTATGAGGATTGGAGGCCAGTGGTGATGGAGAACTTTTGTGACCACATTTGAGATTCTGAAGGTGAAAATATAAGCTCTTACTGACGAAGAAGTTATCCTTTTTACCTTTTAAGTAGTCAGCCCCTATACTAAAGTTGTTTTAATGAAGTAGACCTGGACCCTAAGAAGTCAAGAAGGGTCTGCCTTTCTCAGTTTCATAGACTTTGGGCTCAGATCTTATACCAAAGTACCTTGGGTCCAACAGTCCCCCAGCATAAAATTCTGCCATTTCCCTCCCTTCTCGTTGAATGAACTTGGGAGGTGACCGCTGAAAAAAAGAGCTTTCAGCAAGAGGACAGCGGCGTTTGGGGTTCAGTGGTACACCCTAACCTTTAATTTCAATTAACGTTCGCTTTTAATTTGGTATTGGTTATTTTACATTTGCACCAAGTGGGAGAAGGCATTTTGCTAGCAGCATCTCTTTCTTCATCTTCGAATACCTTCGAATTCACCGTCTTAACTCCAAACGGCCTAGAGCAAAATTCCTTTAGAATAATTCATCTTCCATTAAACATGAGTTCCCTTTCACCTATCCAAATCTTGTGCGCCTGGGACCGGCTTCCCGCGGCACAGACAAATGCACTCATTGTCTGTGCACCAGTCCCCCTGGATTTTATGCAGCGTGCATTTCCTGCTCTGAGCTGCTTGGGGCTGTGTGCGTGCTTCCCTCGTCCCCCTGCCCCCACCCGGATCCGAAGCTTTTGTTTCTCACATTTCCTCCCGACGCTATTAAAATGCATGGACACATCGTTACTAAATAAATGAATGATTAGGAACTTTTCTTTTGGCTGTTAACCTTTAGGCCACTGTCCAGTAAAGTTCTGAAAAACAACTGAACCCAACAGCTCACGTAAAAGGACCAATCTACTTGGAAACAACGGAAACGTGGACATTATTTCCCAAACTTGTCGCGTTCCGGGGACACTTAGGCATTCCTCGGAGTAACGCTTTGCAGGGGCCTCCAAGGGCGGGCCGAGGCGCTCCGCGCGGCCGCAGCGCTCGCTCCCGTGTCTGCAAGGCGCGGGGAGGGGGCGAGGCGCGGGCGGCCCCGGGCCGAGCGGAGCGGGACCTCCGAGAGGCGACGCTCTGGCCCGCGCTCGCTCGATGGTTTCCGCGCGGCCCCTCGGGCCCGCGCGGTCCAGTCACCAGGGGGCGCGCTGGCCGGCGCCGCGGATCTCCGAGCTGCGCGGCCCGACTCGCGTCCGCCATATTGGATGCCGCAGCCGCTGCTGCCAGCGCTTCCTCCTCCGTCTTCGCTGTGCGCTGCTGGTTCCTGCGGCCCGAGCGGCGGGGAGGTGAAACAGGAGTCTGACGAAGGAAGAAGAAGGAGGGGGTGGAGAGTGTAGGGGACGGGGCTAGAGGGCGGAGGACCGAGACCGAGCGGGGCGGAGAAGAGAAGGCGCCGCGGCCCAGCCCCTCCCCCGCCCGCTGCCGACCCGCCCCGGCAGCGCCTGTGTTCCCCAGACCGGCGCTCCGCCCGCCCTAGCGGCCATGCCGGGGCCTCGCTGCCCCTGAGGGAGTCCTTCCCTGCCAGTGCTTGCCCTTCCACTCCCGTCCCGGGGTCGCAGCAGCCGGGTCTCCCGCCGGCGCCCCTCCTCGCGGCCGCGCCGCCGCCCCCGTCTCGCTCTCCCCACCCAGCGCAGTGGCCGCCGCCTCTTCCGCCGCCGGGCTCGGGGCCTCCGCACCGACAACATGGAGGCTGTGAAAACCTTCAATAGCGAGGTTGGTATTGCAGTCTAGCCTCCCCTCCTGCCCACACTTCCCACCGGGACTAGGCCCGCGGGAGCAGGGTGGGTGCGGGCCTGCAGGGTTTCCCAGGGTGGGGCGAGTGGCGGCCTAGCTGTGTCGAGGGGGGGAGGGGGAGGGGTGTTTCTCTGCCCCGCGCCCCTCCTCCGAGTCCGAGGGGAGGGCTGGGGGAGGGCCGCCCCGGGGCGGAGGGAGGTTCCGGTGTCTCCAGCGCCCTATTGAGTGGCTGAGGGTTTGGAGGGAAGGCCCCTTAGGGCCCTCCCCCGGAGGCTCCTGGCAGGTCTCTCGGGGTCAGTTCCGCCGAGGCCTGGCCCGCCCACCTCTTTCCTGGGCCTGCGGGATTTTAACTGCTCGCCGGACATCACTGCCCAGACCTCCCCTTGGTCCTTAATGAGGCAGGGACCGGTGGGGGTAGTACAGGAAGGGAACCTGCAGGGGTGATTTCTGTGGTCACGTTTTACGTACTGTTTATATTTGAGACACTGTTGGCTAGGTAACGTGCCAACTAGGGACTTAACGCTAAGAGAATGGCTGATCCGGAGGCAAGGTTTTCTGCGATTTATCATACCTTACTTCCCCCTTCTCCCACCATCAGGACAAAAAATACAAATGGTTAGGGAGAGAGGTCTATGCTTCGAGAGGGGAAAATGCTGGGGAAGCATTTCCCACGGGCTCATTCACACGTAAAATCTAACACTAGAAAAGAAGCAGGTGTCCAGTTTTCACTATCTAATTGAATTTACTAGTCTGAAAGGAGATAGGTTTCGATAAAGTATGTTAATTTTTTTAAAACTCCGATTTAAGTAGACCCTAGTGCAAACATTAAACATAACAAGTACCTATCTACACAACCAGAATTAATTTTACCTGTGTGCCTTGGAAGAAAATTTTTAATGTGATATTAACTAAAATCGCATAAATTTTATGAACTTTTGGTGTGAAGTGCTAATAGTCTGTTCGATAGTATGATTAACAAAATCTTAAATATTCACCTCTTAAAATACCAGACATATTGCTGTGATAATCCCAGCAGGACAATACTTTCAAAAGCTGTTTCACAATTTTGTTTCTTTTATTTCTTCTTTCTCTTCTTTTAAGAATTAGCATTTGGGAAGCTTAGCAAAGGGCTGAAAGTTAGATAGCATTCATTTGGGTTGGACTCTCCATATTAGAGTACATAGTAGTGACACAGTTATATGAAAGCAAACACTTTTTTTTAACCACTTCTTGATATATAGTGCAATAGATTTGAGAATCTTTTTTTCATTTTTATTTAGGAATTTATAGCTGATAATTAGAAAATTTGGTTCTCCCAGCAATACTTTATAGCACGTAAATTCTAGAAGAAAACGTATTTAACGGTACTATATGTTCCAACTTCTTGTTAATAGTTGCACAACTGTGCAGGAAAGAAAACAGCTCTGTGTAGCCTTTTTGTGTGCTACATACATCACTATAGAATGTTAAACTTTTTAAAAACTATAAAAAAAATCCTTTCTCTTATTTCCATTGCAGTTATTTGATTTTATCCCCCCCCCCCCCTTTTTTTAAAGTTTATTTTTTTTTTAGTAATGTCTGCATCTGCGGTGAGCCTGGAACTCATGACCTGGAGATCAGGAGTTGCACGCTCTTCCCACTGAGCCAGCGAGGTGCTCCTAGCCCACACCTTTTTGATTGTCTCTCCTGTTTGTCTAGGGGGTTCCTAATATGTATCCTCCCTCACTCCCAGCACCTCTTCCTCCCACGAAATTCTGAATAGGATCTCTCATGTAGCGGATAGAAAAAAGGTGTTACTACACTGTGGTAGTCACAATAGAGCACAGTGGAATAAAATGATAAATTGGTTTTCGTTTTAGTATTTCCCTTAAGGATAGGGAGCCTAACATTTACATGGCTAGCTAGATATTTGACCTTTTTTCTCATCTAACCTTTACAGGAATTTGAGATTGGCAGTAGCAGTCCCATTTTAGTGTATGTAGCACTCTCTCTTCTTTCTCCCTGTGGATTTGAAAGAACATAGAAAATCTTTTAACTCCTTTATTTACTAACATGCTCAAACTTAACCATGTTTGAATGTGGAGTTAGCTTGATAATAGTAACAATACAGTCACAGAGTTGGGGATAGAAATTATATTCAAAGAAGATTCAGAAGAATATCCTTTTTATTTTAAACACAAAATACATAATTTTTTTTCTGATTTTGAATATAGTTTCTGTGAATGTCTAATGCTTGCTGATGTAAAAACGTTGTTGCAAGTAAGCATATAATAGGGAATAATTCGGTAATGAATATTTTCCATTAAATCACGTATTGCAAAGTGCAAAAATAAAGGAATTTTGAGTTATAGTAGAGTGAATTTGGCTTTTAAAGGCCTATTTAAAATATGAAATGCTTGCTAATTCTCAGATTTTTTAAAGACAATCCCCCCTCCCCCTTCTAGCATTGGCTTGAAAATGAGAACATGCCAGAGATACTAAAGTTAAGAATATAGGTTTTTTTTTTTTTTTAAGATTTTATTTTTAAGTTATCTTTATATCCAACATGGGCCTCACACTCAAAACCCTGAGATCGGGAGTTGCATGCTCTACCAATTGAGCCAGCCACGCACCCCAAGTTAAGAATATAGATTTTTAATTTGCAAAGCCCAGATGAGTTTCAGTCTGAAAATCCATGACCTTATGTAGGGTATTTATGAGTCATGGTCAACATATGCAACTGCCCCACTCCCAAGATTCATAATCTCTCAAATGGGTCTGTGGCCTCTCCTTCCCTGTGTTCAGAGTCACTGTCAGAAGATCCTTTCTGAGGTAAATTCCTCTTAGCATGGGGTCAATGAGATTGAGGCCTGAAAATTGATATTTAAGTGCCCACTGTGCTAGTTTTGTGAGAAAGCCATAATTTACAGTTAAGCATTATCATTGTGATGAGTTAATCCCATGAATAGTAATGTCAGTTCTGAAGTGATGAAAGAAAGTTTGTTCAGATTGGTATATAAGACTCCCTAAGAGTCTATGCTTGACCTGAGCAGTTAACTTTGAAAGAATTATTATCATTACAAGTGCCATAGCTGTAGCTGCTCTAAGATTGTGGCATATCCTTGTTATGAAGGTTTAGAGTTCTCACTTCAGTGAAAAGGGTCTCATTGGTCTGCTTAAATCCGTTTTTAGGACCACAGTTGGTTGATTACTCGAAGGCGGCAGTTTTATGTGAGCTGCATATCTGTACTTTGTCCTTAAGAATGCCACTGTATGGTGGTCATTATGGTAAGGTTATTGTTTTTGTTTTTGGAAAGAAGGAAGAGAATAGCAATGCGTGACTCTTTCCTTAGAAAACTATAACTTAATTGGAGAGGGCACTTGGATAATATAGGAACTCTTAATACATGGCAAATAGAAGAATCTGTTATGCATTGGTTATGCTTAGGCAAAGTAACTGGAGGAGATGACTTTTACTTGTATATTGGATTCTTTTAATTTTTAAGGACTTTAAAAAAAAAGTGTCAGTACCGTTACTATACTTCAACAAGTTAACACTTTCAGATAATCAAATATTAGTGATCAGGTTTTTTTTCCCCCCCTAAGTTCATTGTATAGCTTGTTGCATTACTATGGTTGTTTTTTCCATCATGATCCATTTCTCTTGCTGCTCAGAAAAGGCTGAGTGGTTAGCTAAAGGCCCAGATATGTAGGTGCGAGATGTGTCAGGAAAATTATTCCAATTTAAATTTTAGATTTACCTTGGTTCATAAATTCTGAGATGATTCTAGTACCTTTTATCATCTTTAGGATGCCTAAATTCTTAGGGTTTTTTGTCTTTAGGTCTCTTCAGTTAGTCAGATAGCTTACTCTTTAAACTATTCCAGGATGCAGACTTTCCAGAGTCCCCTTAACATCCAGGACATTTTCCTCTTCCATGCCTTGTCTTTCACATCAAAAGTGAAATCCCATCTCTGCTTTACTCCATTTCCACTTTTGTTTCCAGAGTGTACATTTGTCTAACTACAGGACTTTATATACTTTTCCCAGCAGTATCTAGTAGTAGACATGGGATGGTGAACAGTGGAAAAGGTAGAGGGAATAATAAAAGCCTGTGAAATCTGTTTTTTATTTGTATGTTTTCCTTTTGTCTGTGGTTCAAGAAAGGGATTTTATGTGAAGCAGCTATAAAACTTTGCATTTTTTTGTTTCATTTTCACCTATCAGGGAATCTCTCTCCTTTTCCTTTCCTTAGTCTTTCCTGTTTTAACTTTCCAGTGGGTGTTCTGGCTAATTGGATCAATCAAACCATCTTTTTTTGTTTCTACCTTGTGAAACTCCCTTAAAGATACAGCATACTTAGTGTTGTAAAGGAAGGAACCCTTCACTAGTCCCTCCGTGCCCCAGCAGTTTAGATGAGAATTTCTCAATCTCAGTACTATTGATATTTTGGTGTGGATAATTGTTTGCTGTGAGGAGCTGTCCTGTGCATTATATGATGTTTAGCAGTAATCCTGGCCTCTACCCACAAGGTGCCACTATTTTGACAACCAGAAATGTCTCCAGACATTATCAGATGTCCCTTGGGGAACAAAATAGACCTTGGTTGAGAATCACTGATTTAGTTCCCGTTACACGGTCTTAAAAAAATTGTACTTTCCATTCTAGTGATTACTGGAAATAACATAGTAATAAATCTTTCCCACCAGACTGTAAGATTCATGAGGATAGTGACCATATATTTTCATTGCTTCATATCCTCAGTACATAGCTCAGTACCTTAAGTACATACTGTTTGTCAAAGATTTCTTGAATGAATGAATGAATGATGTACTTGGGATTGAATGACTTGGACCAAGGTAGTTAACATTTCTGGACATTTGGTTTCCTCTTTGTAAAGTAGATGATTGAGTTTATATTTAGGTTCCCTGTTAGAGGATTCTTTGATTAAATATAAAATTAATTTTGGGGAGGACTTAGTACATATAAGGATTTTTTTTTTGAAGGTCATTTTATGGCACTGTGGGAGTCTAGGAGATCAGGTGGAAAATTTTAAATCAGAACTCTGATCTTTTTGTAATTTTCACTTATTAAGGAGGGAGCGTTGGGAGGGAGCTATTGCATTTGAAGGTTCCAGTTAGATTAAATCCATCCTAAGCTTCGTTCTGTAATTATGCTATTTTCAAACTTTTTTTTTCTTTACTGTTTTTCAATTTAAAACAACATATGGTAAAAGTTGTGGGGTTTTTTCCTTATTATTTTAAAAATTTAGAAAACAAGGATAATTGAGATCGATGATAATGATTTTTTGAGACTGCTTTGAGAGTGTTACAGTCTTAATCATTCAAGATAAATATAAAAAATTTTTGGCAAGACTGCAATAGCTCTATTATTTTATTCTAGGCTAGCATTGAGTTTGTTATAGTAATTTTGATTGACATTTAGGGGACATCTGTATTCCCCAGTTTCCTAAATAGTCATATTTTATGATCACTTGCTGCTTTTTTTTAGAAGTATAGTTGGCTTAGAATAAGTGATATTACTATTTGTACATGGAATTTCAGATATCTCTTTCTAGGGCCAGTTTTCCTGTTATTGGACAACTTCTAACTCAAAATGGTATGAGAGAATGTAATCAACCTTGACCTTGAACACTGGCTGAGCTCCTGAACTCGAGTGAGCTCATTTTATCTGGTTTTGTTTTCTCAACATCTTTCTCTACTCCTCTCTCTCAGGATTGTGCCTCTACTCCTGCTTGTACAGACTGCTTTTCCAGCAGCATGGACACAAGAAGCATAGTAAGATGATTATAACGCACATAAGGCAGGCCCTTTGGAAAATATTAGGTTTAAATTGGTAGTGAAATGATGTCTTGATTATATGGGTAGTAATTGGGAAGCAGAATAAAGTTTGTCACTTCAAATGAATTAGCAATCTTAAAGAGAACATGTAGGGAATAGTTGAATTTCTTCACAAATAATAGGTTAACTGAAAAAAAAAGTTATTGTGCTTAATAGTGAACATAAATCATATATACTCTTGTTGCATTTACTTGCATTCTGCTCCACATAATTTTACTGTATTGTAAAAGGAATATAATATTACTTATTTAACATGAATAAATTGCAAGCTTATTAATTTGATGATTGGGAATAAAATCCATCTTATATTTTGAGGAAGTTCTTCAAACTATAAGATGACAGATCATTGACAGATATGCTGTAGGGATGGAGATACAAAAAAAGACAATCAAATTTTTGGTTTTCTAATTATAGAGGAGCAGATTTTGGTAGTGCTACTATTATGAGAAATAAATGCTGATGAGAAATGTTTCTGTAGCCTGTAATTTCTTATCTGAGTTAATGCTATCTCAAGTTTGATGGTAAATGATGCATTTGTGCTTTGATTTTAATTTTATGCATTTATTTGGTCTTCTGATTCTGCTTTACAAGCATTTCTGATACACCATATTTGAAACTCAGGGAAGGATATGTAAATGCATTCTGGTATCTGCTGTAGGTCAGGAAGTATCTTAGTAACTTTGACATCACTACAGTTAGTCAGTATGGGGAATATAGGATATTAATGTTTTTTAAAGATAGTTATGGCTATTAAGTTATTGTATTCCAAATTTGTTTTTAGAATACTTCTGCAACTTATTATAATTTATATAGGTTGATTTGAAAGACCTAGCATTTCATTCTTTCATTCATTTAACCAGTGCTGAAGTGCTTACCGTGTACCAGGCATTTTTCTTTCTGCTGGTATACATTGGTAAACAAGACAAACAGGAAGCATACCCTCTTGGAGCTAATGTTCTTGTAATCTTTTTTTTTTTTCTTTCACTTCATCAGCCTTGTGTGCAGTGAGTGACCCTGCTGTGGAGCTAGTCAGGCTGTGCAGGCATCGCTGACTGGGGGTTTTGCTGGGGTTGGGCTGGTTGCAGCCCTTCTCTGCAGGCGCAGTTCTGCTTGCTCTTCTCTCACCATTTTGCCTTAGAGTCTAGAAAGCTCGTCTGCTATCCAAAATAGAGATTGAGCAAGTAGACTTATTTAAACATGTTTTCAACAACGGCAAAATAAGATGAGCTACATTAAGTTTTATTTTACACCAATTTTTTTGTCATGTATTTTTTTAAAAATCTCTGTTTTGGAATATAACTATTGTTAAAAGATAACAGCTTTAAGAATGTTTCTTTTTGTCAATGAGATATTAATTAGTCTCCAGGTGCAAATGATTTTTTAAAAAAAGCTTAAGTGGTGACCAAACTTTAGGAATTTGAAAGAATATAACTTTTTAAAATGAACTTTTGATTAAGTACATGATAAAATTTGGTCTCTTTCTTATAAACACTTTTGAAATTTGATTGAACTCCTCAGAGCTAATTTGAGTAGCTTGTGAGTGAAAGATGAAACACTTGGATCATGTTTCTTATATCTTAGTGTGTAGAACTTGGCGAATGGTTTAAAGATCTTTTTTATACTGGTGACAGCACCTAAAAGGTTTACTGGTATACCTGAAACTGATACAGTGTTCTCTCAGTTATATTTTAATTAAAAAAATAAGTTGACCAAGCCCTAGTTAATGGCTTTTTAAAATTCAGTAAGATTCTTACACTATAAAATTTTATGGTAAAAAAAATAGGGGTATTTGAATTTATTAAAATATTTGAAGTATATGGGTATAAAGAATGTTGAATAAGTTAAAATTTTTACAAACCAAAACATACAGTGGATGTCTACTTTCTGTAGTAGCTTTCTGTGATGAAAAATGTCTGGCTTGGGTATTTCTGAAATACTTTTTGTTTACCAGACACTTAAAAGTGAGCCACTTTATAATACAGTGTTTTGTATTCTGACCCTCTTTTCCCCAACCATCATGTTTCAGTGGAATTTTAGGATAAGCTTGTGAGAAAAGTAGGATAGGTGCTATCCTCCTTTTACTGACTAGAAAACGGGCCACCATTGTGATTTTACCAATAAAATGCTACTTTTAAGTATTAGAGCTGAGAAGGACCCCAGGTCTCAACCTCTGGTCGTTTTTCTTACCCTTCTGTGTAAGGGAGAACTATCACTTAGTTTTCCACAATTCCTTTTTACTGGCATAGTGTCTAATTATAAATTAGCTTTATTTTTTCACACTTTTGAACTTTAAAACTTTAGATTTATAGAGAGTTACAAGAATGATAAAGAATTTTATGTACACCTCATCCTGATTTCTTTACCTAATTATGTTAATTAACCATTTTTGCTTTTTTGTTCACTCTCCACATAAACATGAACACATGCAAACTTTTTTTATGGCATTATGATGGGAAATGCAGTTCATGATGCCTTTTACTTTTACTTTTAAATGACTATTTTCTACAGTGATATTCTTTTACATAGCCATAGTACAGTGATCAAAATCAGGAAATTAACATTGGTATAATGCAATTGTCTGCAGATCTTATTCAGATTTCATTGATTGTATCATTAATGTCCTTAATAGGAAGAGTAAATCCCATACCACATCTTGCATTCATTCATCTTGTCTCTTTAGTATCCTTTAATCTGAAATAGTTGGTTTTAACTCTTTCTTTACTTTTTATGACCTTTGATGTTTAGTGATAATAGGCCAATTATTTTTGCAAGTCTTTCAATATGGATGTGTCTGCTGTTGCTTCATGATTAGATTCAGGTTATGCGCTTTTGGCAGGCATACTCCAGAAAGTGATACTATGTTCTCAGGAAGCACATGATGTCTGTTTATCCCACTAATAGGGATGTTAACTTTTTTTTGCAAGGTTTCTCCATTGTAAAGTTACTGTTTCTTCCCTTTGTAACAAGTATCATTTGGGGAGGTATTTTGAAACTAAGCACGTACCTTGTTGCTGGTCAAACTTTCACCCATTTAAGCCACCCATTTAGTTCTTGCCTGAATCAGTAGTAGGATGATTGCCAAAAGGTGATGTTCTTTGTCATTTCTTTATTATTGGCATTCTATAAGAGTTTTTCCTTCTCCCCATTTATGTATGTATGTATATATGCATATCAGTATGAACTCATGGATTCTTTTTTATTCATTGGGGGGTTTTGATGTAGATTGTCTCAGTTTTGACCAGTCAGAGCTACTTCAGGCTGTCTCTTGTGTCCTTTTGATGTGTGCTCCTTATCTTTTGAGTATTTAGCTTCTTATGTAGTAAGATATTACCACCCTAGCCTTGGAGTCAGTCATTTCTCCAAGGGCCTCTGATCTGGTTTCTTCTTGTGGATACTTATTAATGGATCGAACTAGAATATATATATATACACATGTATATATATTTATGTGCGTATGTATATCTACATATATATATATATATACACGCATAAATTTTTGTTTTTTAACTGTCTGCCTATCTAAAAAGCCATGGGTTCATTCTGGCCTTTCCCCTTTCCAATTCTGTATGTAATTCCTTTCTCTGATAGTGAGAAAACTAGTTTTTGTTATCCACAATGTATTTACATGTTATTCGTTCAAACCTGAAACACACAAAGTAGTTTCAGAATTGCTAACCATATGTCTCTGAAAACAAACCGATTAACAAATTTAATATTTGTTTATAGCTCATTTTTTGTTTAACCTGACGGTATATAGTCAAAATGCTGTGTTCAAAGATGGCTTGGTTAGTTTTTTCCCTTTAATATAGTTCTGCTGTTTGTTTGAAATATAATTAGAATCACTTTTTTTTTTCCTGTTTGTGTTCCTTTTTTTTTTTCTTCATCCATTTTTGTTATTTCTTTAGTATGGAAAGCATTAACCATAAATTAACTTTAATCTTCCCTTTTTATTAGCTTCAGCATTCATAACCACTTATGCTATAGTTAAATTTTTTTTCTTAACATTCTTTAAATCAAATAACAAGCCAAAATTCAGAAATTTAGTTATGGAGAAGGTCTTAGGTGAAAAATCCGTTTCTAATAGTGCAGATTCAATTCATAGATGAAAGGAAGTGTGCAAAACTTTTTTTCTCTCATGAATGGAATCTCCATTCACGGGGGCAATAATCTGTTTCTGTAGAGAACCAGATAGTAAGTATTTTAGGTTTTGTTAGCCACTTAAGGTCTCTTTCACATATTCTTGTTGGTCTTTCACAGTTCTTTTAAAATACAAAAAATGTTCTTGGCTTGAGAGCCTATGAAAATAGGCCATGGGCCATTTTGTGCTTGCTCCTGCCGCAAACTTTGAAACCTGAGCACTTGATTAATAACATGCTACTTAATAAGTCAAAATTATAATTGAGCAAGAAAATATATTCCTTACAGCCTTTATAATCTTACTTGAACATCAAAAACAATTTAAAAAGCTTCCTTAGTGAAAATAATTTATTCAAAATTTTGAGCACTTACCACCAAGTACAGACACTATTCTAGGCTCTAGAGATTTAATGGTGTACAAAACAGATTCCAAAAGAAAACACAACCCCACCACAAACAACCTCTGCCCTCATGGAGTTTACATTCAGTTTTTGTGTATGGATGTGTGCTGGAAATGCATATTTCTTGTTTTTCCTCATTTAGTGACATTTTTATCTGTTAAAAATTGTTTTCATATTACTTGCAAAGCAAACATTTTCCTGAAAACTTGATAAAAAATGCAGCAAAGGGGCAAATTTTAGAAGTTTGACTCATTGGTTCCCATCTCTTTTTTGTGACGTTTGATTATTTGAAAATGATTCTTAATCATGATGCTTTCAGTGTATAGCTGCACTAACTCACTAGAAGATGACAAGTTAGACTTCATTAATTGGTACAGAGAACCTAGACTTAATTTAGTGGTAAATACATGTATGTTATAGAATCTTTAAAAAATGTTATTCAAATATATAGTAGTAATTCAGTCAGTCTTTCTTTAAGGCTTTAATGAATAATAAAATGAGAATGATTCTTAAAATACTCTCCAAAGTTTGAGGACCATGGTGAAAGCAGTTGCTTATATAGTTTTCCTGAAATACAGAAAAAGTTGGGGCACCTGGGTGGCTCAGTAAATTAAGTGTCTGCCTTCAGCTCGGGTCATGATCCCAGGGTCCTGGGATCAAGCCTGCATCAGGCTTTCTGTTCAGTGGGGAGCCTGCTTCTCCCTCTCCCTCTGCCTGCAGCTGCCCCTGCTTATGCGCTCTCTCTCTTTCTGTCAAATAAATACATAAAATCTTTAAAAAAAAAAAAAAAGGGGGGGGGGAAGTCTCCTGATAGGGCTACTACTTAATCTAATAAAAGCTCCAGAACTGTGTGCAGGTTATCTATTTTGATTTTTATTCAGTATTGTCCCTGGCTAAATATTGAATAAAAATCATCAGAATGAGCTTTTATTGTGTTATATGTTTATTGCAGAAAGAACTTCTATCTTTGAGTATTTTTTCTTCAAGCTTTTAAAAAAAAACCAGTAAGTGCCTTTTTATATAGGAATTCCTCTTATTGAGCAGAATTTTCTGAATTCTTGTCTCTATTCTGTTAGAGAACTCAAAACTTTTTTTAGAGGCCTATCTCTGCTTTGGTGGCAATTACGAGAACAGGGGTTGTAACCAACTTAACTGAAGGGTATTGACGTTTTAAAGGAATTGGCCAGAGGCTAGCATATCATTCCTTGTACAAAATTCACCAATCAGTACTTTTATTCATTTGCAAAATCAGAGGATTAAGATGTCTTAGGTCTCTTAGAGCTGTAATAGTTAATGATTCCAAATAATTCTGCGAGGGCTTCGTTCATTTTGCTAGTCCTTCAAGATTGTTAGGTAACTTATTCAATTTTAATAACAATTTTCCAGTTGCTAGAATGTAGTGATATCCCAGGAAGGTTTTCATGTAATAGCAACTAGTGGTTGGAAAGAATGCTGCTGTGAAGTAGTTGCTAGTTGTTTGAGCTTTATTTTTTATGCATATTTGCCATCTGTCAGGCATTATATTCTGCAGAGTGGTTACCAGCGTTAATTAGATACCCGTGTTCTTTTTCTCAGCTCATATTCTAATAGGGGTGGGAATGGGAATGTTTTACCACAAAGAGTTAGAAGGTAGTATAATGAGGGGCGCCTGGGTGGCTCAGTCGTTATTAAGCGTCTGCCTTCGGGGGTCATGGTCCCAGGGTCCTGGGATCTCTGCTCAGCGGGAAGCCTGCTTCTCCCTTTCCCCCTCCCCCTGCTCATGTTCCCTCTCTCTCTGTCTCTCTCTCTGTCAAATAAATAAATAAAAATCTTTAATAAAAAAAAGATAGTATAGTGAATAATATGATACAAGAAATAGTGATATAGCCTGTGTATACTATGTGTAAGCTCTTTATGGTATATCATGATGTACACAGAATGAGGCAGGAGATGTTATGTGAGGCAGAGGGCGAAGATCATTTTTGAGGAAATGGTAACTTTGGGAAGGGGATAGGATGGGAGTTAGGAGAATTGGTCAAGGATCTTTGATGAAAGGCCTTTGTACACTGGTATAAGACCTCATTTTTAGTCAAAAGGGAATGGAGAGTCTGAAGGGTTTTTAAATTGTGTTTTAGTAAAATGAGTAGTATCTTTGGAGCAGGGCAGGGCAATGGGATGAGATCGGGGGAAGGGAGGTTAAATTAGCATAGAGAAGATGAGGGGCTCAACTAGAGTAATAATAGGGAGAAGAAGGGATGAACGCAAGAGAAATTTATTAGTAATAGGGAGCTGGATATGAGGTTGAGGGTGGTGCCAGGGCTTTGGTTAAGTGATGAGGTAAATAAAATGGTATGGTACTAGTTACTAGGGTGGGCAAATCCGGAGGAGCTGAAAACTTGAGAAAGATAATTTGGTGGGTTGGGTTGGAGTGGGATCATTTTTAATAACCTGGAATAAAAGAAAGATCGTTAGTATAGAAGAACTGAAGTATCCATATCGCAGCTACCCAAAGATACTTACTTTTACTGTTTTGCTGAATACAGTAGTAATTTTGTATATCTTGAAGATTTGGTGTCTGTGGAACATCAAGGTGGGAGATACCCAGCTGGATATATAGGCACCTAAGGAGAATAGATAAAAGATGAGGATTTAGGAGAGGGTATAGTTGCCTAGGGAGATGATACAGAGAATTAAGCAGGCTTAGGGCAAAATTTTGTAGAATCTTTATGTTCTTCAGTTTTTTTGTTAATATTTTTAAGATAAAGCTTTGGCGCTTTCCATTATATTTGTGAACATGAGGACATTTAAAAGCAACTCTGCATGGAATACTCTTGGTTTTGAATTCTGCTTACACAATTGCTGTTCTTCTGTGCAGTTACAATTTAAGTTGTAAATGGCATGATCTATGAATAAAATTAAAGATTTAAATGTTGTTTGAGATTTTATTAGAGTTTAACATCAAGCCTACTCATATCATCCAACATTTTATTAGCTCCTCCTAGTCACATAATTTTTTACCTTAATTTTATCTATAATAAATGATTTGTGAACATGGAATTGTGAATGTAAAGACTATATCATTTAGAAATAGAACCTGTATTTATTTGAGAAATTTCAGCTCATGTGGTTTGTGGGGATTTGTTATGGAGAGAATTTACAAATGAATTCTTTCTTATTTTAATTTTGGCCATTTCATTATTGATAGTACTTCTAAAGTTAAAAGTATGTAAAATTCATATTATTTAATTTTAATGTTTTACAGAAGACATAGGGAAGAACTGAAATTAAAGGAAGTTGGATTGTTTGTATCTCAGGGAAAATTTGAACTGAAGAGTTATTTTTATATATATGCATGTTTGTTCATATTTATAGATTTTGTTTTCTTACTTGGAGAATCATTTTTGTTCTCTTTGACTTTAGAATACTAGGGTAGCTAAAGACCATTACAGTCATGTTATACATTTGTAGCTCTAGGCATAACTAGAGTGTTTGGTTCTATGATTGGGTTTCTTGTTTACTTCCATGCTTAAACTCTGTTTCCAGAAATTACAGATTTTAGACCTGCAAGACCTGTGATAGTGTATCATTTAACAGACTCATTTTATGGGTGAGGAATTGACTGAGAGATGATGAAACTTGTTTAGTATCAAAGGCACATAGCAACCAAATTAAAGGAAATTTTTGTTCTTTGTGTCTCAGTTTAATGTCGTTTTTATGTTTTTAGTATGTTTTTAGTGAGATTTTGGTAGTAGTTATGTGTGTTGGAGGTAAAGGAGGAGTGGGAATAGGTCATTCTTAGTTATCATTTAATGCTACACCTGGGTCAGGATAAGGAACAAACAACTATACTCCTGTTCTCCTGCCCATAAAATAAGGTACCATGGGAAAATGTGCAGGCCTTGGCAAAGTATTGTGCAGTAACACCCCCACTACCTCTTAGTGGGCAGTTTTCTAGCAATTCAGCCCTCCGTAGAAAAGTGAAAAAAGGCATTAAGTACAGAGCTCACATACCCTGTACCTTCTTTGTGGGAGAGGAGTGCAATTACTCTATTAGCCTGTATCCTTAGCATGTTTCTGATTTTCACATTTTAGTAATAAGGGCTACTTTGTGACTACTTCCTTTAGATTGTCCCAGACTGCTGTTTACAAGTCTCCTGGTTCAGGTATTTTAAAGCATGGCAAAGCTGCAAAGTCAATATGGTTGCTGTCGAAGTAAGATGTGAGAGATTATAGGTGACAAGGAGATAGTTTTATCATTTATAAAATGGGATTACACAAGGTAACCTTTAGGGTCTCTTAAATATTAACCTTAATGAAAAAGTTTTATAATTAATTTTTTTAAGATTTTGAGAGAGAGCATGAGAAGGGGGAGGGGCAGAGAGAGAGGGAGAGGGAGAAGCAGACTCCCTGCTGAGCAGGGAGGGAGCCCGACTTGGGGCTCGAGCTCAGTACCATGGGATCATGACCTGAGCCTAAGGCAGATGCTTAACCAACTGAGCCAACCCAAGCGCCCCAAGGAAGGTAGTTTAAAAGAAAAAAAGCGGCTGAGAACATTTAGTGTCACTGGATATCTCTGTCCGCCTGGAAAAGTATATTCATATTACATACTTTATGGAGATTATGAGTTATAAAGAAAGTACTAGATATATTCTGTATATTTTCTAAGTTGGAGAAATTGTTGAACAAAACTTCTGAACACATGGTAATAAAATACCATGATATATTTGATAGATTTTGGACCAGTATCATTACCGGTCAACATTTGTAAGAATTTCAGTGTTTTACTGAATCCAGCAAGAAAATTAATTTTAAACAATTCCTAGGAGTATAATTTTGCCCTGGAATATGTATTTATTTTACATAGGTACATACGCTTATTTACGATACTTATATATGTACACGTAAGTGTGTATAGAAAATTCTGGAAGGCAGCTTCCCAGCCTAACAGTGGTCATTGATTTTAAGAGAGAGCAGTAGGTGGATATTGTGCAGGAATGAGAGCTTTCAATATTTGGAATTTTTCACAACATTTATTACCATTTTACTTTTGTAGTAATTTCCCTCAAACTGAAAATACTATGTTTCTTAGCTTTGGGAGAAAGATGGATTTGGTCTATCCTAATATTATTTGAATTAAATCCTTTAGAGAAAGTGAGCTTCCTTGTTAAAGTTTGGAAAGCTCTTAAACCTTATTGAGGATTGCTTAAAATTCATTTTTAAAAGAATTTGTTTAGCTGTTATTTGGTCAGTGGATGTATAAGCTTCATCATGTTTTGTCTTTTACAGTCAAATGCTCTACCACTGAGCTATACCCCCATGTTTTGTCTTTTGACTAAAGTCTTGGTTATTAGTTAGGTTGATGCTATTAAATGGTATGTTTCCACAATCATCTACCATCTTACTCAGTGACTCAGTTGTATATGTTTAGTTGGTTGCTAGCTGGTGGGCTTTTTTGTTTTGTTTTTGGAAACGGTGTCTGGGTAGGCAGAAGAACTGGGTTTGAGACATGGTTCTGTAGCCTATTATCAATTTGAATTTAGTCAGGTCAGTTACCCTAAGTTTATACATCTATAAAATGAGTACAATAGATTTTAATCTCATTGGGCCATTCTGAAAAGTGATACAGCATTTATGATAGTAACTTAATAATTGACAAAGTAGATGAAAGTAATATTTCTTTCTTTCTCCTTTATCATGCTACTCTTTCCCCCTTTTTTTAGTCTATTTGTTGCTCTTATTTCTGGAATGGTTTTACCCTAAGGCCTGGTAGGCTTTTGTCCTACTTATTCTTTCTCTGATACTTAGTCTTCAGTATTTATTCTTTATCTCCTCAGCTGTCTCTTCAGGAATGATGTGTATTTTTGCTTTTCTCTTCTGGGACTCAGTCTCATAAGTTTTTAGGTTTTTTGTGTTCATATGCA
The DNA here is from genome assembly GCF_002201575.2 of Neomonachus schauinslandi. Lineage (NCBI taxonomy): Eukaryota > Metazoa > Chordata > Mammalia > Carnivora > Phocidae > Neomonachus > Neomonachus schauinslandi. The sequence continues at coordinate 12,680,210 of NC_058410.1, read as the reverse complement.
CATGAAATTATATTGTTATCACCTGAATCTAAACTTGTCTTTCTTCCACAGACTTCTTTTAGACTCCTTTTTCCCCCCTCATTTTATATAAAAGGATATTTTAATTCTTGTCCTTAGGAACTATAAAGACTGTACATGATTTGGAAATGAGACTGTGCCAAATAATGGCCAGAGAAGTATCGTCCACTCTATGTCTTGTCTTTAGTCACTCAGAAATATAATGTTATCAGCTGTGATTCTTGTTGCTTGTTGCCCCCCCATTATTTTTTATCTGTGTATTCACCATAGTCTGCTTTCCCTTCCACATAATTCAGGACCCCTTTTTCACTTACTGATAGGCTACATCTCTGAGGCCTGGTCGGAATACTGATACTCTGTGCCATGTTGTCTTTCAACTGACATCACCCATTTGGTACATTTTCACCCTCTTTCATTGCTAGAGAAAATGCTGTGACAGGTTTTTTCCCTTCCACCTGTCTCATAATGGATCCTAACCCACTCACACACGATTCAGAGATCTCTCAACAGCCAAGCTGCTAGCTGTTTCAGACTAACGTCTTACAAACTGATGAAATACCTATAATCCAGGTCTTTGAAACATGCCTTCTGTTTGCTTTTTCTCTGGTCTAGTCTTTGGTCTTCCCTGGATGCTCTAGCCCAAACCTAGACTTCCTCTTTATTTTATGTCAGCAGTAAAACCATATTCCCAAACACTCAGACTTGAAAACTTGGGATTTTCCTAGGTGGTTCTCTCATTTGCATCTTTTCAGTCATGAAATCCAGTGAGTTTTTTTAAAAAATGTGTTTTGCATCCTTCCCTTCCTTTTTATTCTTAGTGTTAAATAATAAAAATAAGTATTGATCCTTTAGTCCAGGTCATCATCACTTCCCCCTTGGTTTGTTATAGTTAGTTTTGAATTGGCTTTTAATTTACTGTTCTCTGTTCTCTCAAGTTTATATAGTAGAACTAAGTTTTTTTAGATTACTAGATTAATTTTTACTCAGTCTCTTCAAGCAACTGTTTTGCTTGAATCACTTTATACTTTTAAAAACACTTCAGATTACCTTTGCCTTCAGCTGTGTAGGTTTCTTAGCTATGGATTTAAACCTCTTAATACAAGACTATTTTAGAAATGAAGTTATTTATAAGTAAATATAAAAGTGTGCTTATCATATACATTGTGTATATACAACAGGATGAAATGGGGACATTTACTATATACGTGAAGCTGTGTATTATATATTCTCATCTGTGTGTCTTGGTTTTTTTTTGGTACTCGGTGATTCTCCAGTAGGAAAGCACAGCATTCTGTTGAGATTCTAATGCATTCCCATTAGGAAATAGCCCTCTTCCCCAGTCCTCCTTAAAAATTGCTAGTTTTGTAAAAAGAGATTTATTGACAAGTGTGTTACGAATGTAAGTAGTGTGGAAGCAGAATCACAGCTCTAACAGGAATGCTTTCTTTTCTAATCAGCCCATTTCACTTCCATTTTTATTAAACCTTTTCTCTGTTAGCAACTGGATGTAAGTTTCATTTGTTTGAATGTAGCATTTTTTATTCTGGCACTAAATTATGCCATGTATTTTTGTTTTCATGAGGCAAGATCCTCAGGTTCTTATGGTTCCCCAAATTTTAAATACCACTTAAGTATATTATTCATCTGTTAAATGCAAAGGAAAATATGAGAGAAGAGAAAAATACACACCTCAAATTAGTGTCTCTGCAGAATTACCTGTGATTACATTTTAGAAAGCTTTGGGATCATTAGTGAATTGTCAAAACTGACAATGGTAAATCTCAGAATGCTAAGAATCTACTGTAATAATGGTATGTCACTACCCTCCCCTTCTACCTCAGTAGATTGTTAGATATCTGAGGTGAAGTCTTAAGATTTTTTTGTTTAATATTGTGCATATCTGCTGTAGATAGCCAGTGAATGTTGGTTTGATTAGATTTAAATGATTGTTTAGCTTTGACCTCTTAATCGGTTGAATTTGGCTTTGGATTTTTCTCAGTTCTTTGTTTTTAGTTGATTATACCTTGATAATAAAACTTCAATGATCTGAGTAAGAATATTGTGAGTGCTTATGATTAACCCTAAGAGTTAAAAGAAATTTGAAAATCGTCTACAAGAATGATAGGATTATTTCAGAGTGAAGCATTCTGCTGCTTTGAAATAGTTCCTTATTTTCATGAATATTGGCATAGAATTATAGGTACAAGGCTAAAAAGATTATTAAAAGTAAAGTTCAAGGGGGAAAATAAATGTATATCATTACCTGTGGCTTTCATGTTACACTTCTTTGAAAAAAATAGTTTTGTTGCATTCAAGTGAATTCAGATATGAAGAAGTCTGGTAAATTTATTTTGCCAGCTTGTATTTGGTTACCTGATTACCTTTGGAACTTAGTAAGCTACTTTATCAAAGTTTGAATCAGCATTTATTTGAATACCTAATATGTGCAAGGAACTGCTTTGGGCATTGTGGAGGATATGAAAAGAAGGATGATACTGGTACCTATTTACTGAGGGTTTACAATATGTGAGGTCAGTGTTTTCCAAAGTGGGTGGATGAATGGAGAGATGGATAGCTAGGTAGGTAGGTAGATAAATAGAGAAATAGACTACACAGAAAACAAATTATGACCAAATAATTTTACTTTGTGATAAGATTGCTATGAAGGTAATAGCAGGGTGTGTAACAGTTGCAGGAGGATGTATACACAGTAGTGGCGGGATGTGATTTCAGATGTGAAAGTTAATTCCCTTTTCCTATTTTTCTGATTACAACTAGGAAAAAAATCTGAGTTTTGTTTTTTTTTTAAGATTTTATTTATTTATTTGACAGAGAGACAGTGAGAAAGGCAACACAAGTGGGAGAGGGAGAAGCACGCTTCCCACTGAGCAGGGAGCCCGATGAGGGGCTGGATCCCAGGACTCTGGGGTCATGACCTGAGCCCAAGGCAGATGCTTAATGACTGAGCCACCCAGGTGCCCCAAAAATCTTGAGTTTTGTACCACTATGTCTTTTGTATTTCCAGATATTTGTTAATTGTCTTAAAAAAAAAAAATGAACAAAGCAGAGATTGTACTTTAGACTGAGCCTTTGGCAAGAATTATCCAGAGAAAATTTAATCATGTTTTATTTTCCTTATAATTAATTTTAGTATTATCTTCTACTTATAAATGTGGGCCAGAGCAGTGTCTCAGAAAAACTTTACAACCCACAATAAGAAATATAATTTGTGTGGACGCCTGGGTGGCTCAGTTGGTTAAACGTCTGCCTTTGGCTCGGGTCATGGTCCCAAGGTCCTGGGATCGAGTCCCATATTGGGCTCCTTGCTCTCAACAGGGAGTCTGCTTCTCCCTCTGCCTGCTGCTACCCCTGCTTGTGCTCTCTTTCTCTCCCTCTCTGACAAACAAGTAAAATCTTTAAAAAAAAAAAAAAAGTCCCTTTAAAAAAAAAAGAAATATAATTTGTGTCGTGATCTAGTAGTTACTTATGTAAATATAACAGGAACAAAAGTTTCACCCAAGATTAGTCAGTGTGTACTTCATTATTTCTATTTTGTTCTGTTTTAACTGGGCTAGGATTACCTTGAAAAGGTTTTCATAGTTGATTAATTAGATTATGGTTTGAAAAAAAGTAGAAGAAAAAGATTGCATGAAATAGAGGAACGGGTAGAACTTTTTTTAATTGTATGAAAATTATGCCTAATAAATTACGTTAAGTTGTTATAACAGATATTTTTCTGAACATTTTTCTTGGTCTTATTTTTGCATTTAATTCTTACATTTATATATAAAGTTGTAGTTATTGCAAATATTTTATATTTGTCATGTAACATATTAGAGATTTCCATAGTTGTATATTAATAATGTATGTATCAGGTTAACTTTCTCTCTCTTAGTATACCATACTAAATCTCTCTTCTTGGACATTTTTTTAACTGTTACATGAAATGTTGATGTAAAAATTCCATGATTATGGCCTTTTGCTTTTTAAAATATATAAAGGTCACTCATAATAATTTTATAGCTCTTGTATTGAGTACCATACTACTTTTTCCTTCCAGATACTGTATTTTTCAGTTCTAAAATTTCTAGCTGGTTCTTTTTTGTAGTTTTCCTTTCTCTGATGAAAACTTCTAGTTTTTGCATTTATTGCAAGGATTTGCTCCTTTACCTTATTGAGGATCATTATGATTTCTTTAAAAGTTTGTGATAATTCCAACATCAGCATCATTGGGGTTGGCATCTGTTCATTCTCCTTTCACGCTTGAGCAGTGTGGACAGATCGTCCTGGTTTGCGGGGGGGAGGTGTGTGTGTGTTTTGGTATGTCAAGTAGGTTTGGTTTTCTGGACAGATCTTCCTGGTTTGGGGGGGGTGTGTGTGTGTGTGTTGTGTTTTGGTATGTCACGTAGGTTTGGCTTGTATACTGGACGTTTTCAGTATTATATTGTAGGACTTCATTAAAATCCTCTTAAGAATGTTGATTTGTTGGGGCGCCTGGGTGGCTCAGTTGGTTAAGCGACTGCTTTCGGCTCAGGTCATGATCCTGGAGTCCCGGGATCGAGTCCCGCATTGGGCTCCCTGCTCGGCAGGGAGTCTGCTTCTCCCTCTGACCCTCCCCCCTCTCATGTGCTCTCTCTCTCAAATAAATAAATAAAATCTTTAAAAAAAAAAAAAAAGAATGTTGATTTGTTTTATTTAGCAGACGTTCATCTTGGTTAGGTTCAGGATGCAAGTTCTGTCTTGCCTTTTTGTGGTGGTTCCAATGTCAGTTCAATTTTATAAGCATTTGTTTTGCTGTTTTAGATGTGCCCTGCACATGTGCCAGTCAGGAATTAGTGGTTTACATAAATTTTAGTTCTCAAAGCCTTTACTGGATTTCTTTGGGTCTGTTTCACACCGGCACAATTCCAGAATGAGCCCAAGACTTAAGTTAGTTCCTACGCAGAATTAGGAGATCCTCTTCTCAGCTCTCTGTGGGATTCCCATACTTTTTCTAGATCCCATGCCATCCTTTTTTCTGTTCCTCTGGCCAGAAAGTCAGATTTCTCTCCATTTTTAGCCTTTAGAGTTGAAGTGGTGAGGGAAGAAAAAAAGGGGGGGTTCCTCACCATACTTTTTGAATAACAGGGGCCCCTTTTCCTAGTTCCTCTGTCTGGAAATTGCTATTCTTTGGGATTTTTTAGGTGCTGGCCACAGTGGTTGCCCTCCAGCCCTAAGCAGGGCCTGGGAGAAATGGCAGAGGAGGAAGAAAAGGAGATTCCTCCTGATGCCCACCTCAGTAGCATGGAGGAGTCCTTTTACTCAGTCTTCTGGGTAGACAAAAGGGGTTTCCTCTAGTGTTTCTTCTTCTAGCACCAGCTCCACGGTTTGGTTCTGCACTGTCTGGAACCAAACAAAACCTAGAGATAATAGAGGAACACAAAACACTAAGAAATTTACCTCAGCACCCACACACAGCCCCCCTCCCCCCCATCACTGGTTACTGTTCTACTTGTTTTCCATCGGCTTCTCTTTCACTTTTCACAGTCTTCAGGTAGTTGCTTTTTTGTATTTAGTCTGGTGTTTTTAGTTGTAATCGGTGGGAGAGAGAGAGGCTGTAAGTTGGCTTACTCCATCTTGGCTCACTGTAACTCCTATATACTATTTTTAAGAGTATTTTTTATCCACTTTATTCCAAGAATTTGGAAAGGATACATAAATTTTTGTATTAAAGACCATGCAAGTAAGTTTTTGTGGCCTAAATTTAGTTCTTTAGTAGTTTCTGAGGGAGAGTTGATTATAATTTTTCTGTTACTAACAATTTTAAACTATAAGTTAGATTCTACAGTAAATGGCTTCCTTTTAATAACAGTTTTCAAAACTGTAATATTAACCTTAGACACCTGTCATAGTTGAGAAATAGGATGTTTTGCTTAGTAATATAAAAGGTTAATTATTTATGTGAAAATACTTTAGCCCATAGGAAAGAATAGTTACGAAGCATTAAATATATTTGTCATAACAATTTTGTTAGCACTTTTATTTATCAAATTTTGGCTTTCTTTTTCTTTTTTTTAAACTAGAGAATCCTATCCCACCACACCTGCCCCACCAAAAGTTTAGTGTATAGGTTTGGTCTTACTAGACAGATGTTTGTATACTTCAGATTTATAATTAAAAAAAAACAGGCATCATTTTCCCTGGTAATATACTTTTTAAGATTTTATTTATTTGAGAGAGAGCGTGCACAAGCGGGGGTGGAGGGGGAGGGAGAAGCAGACTCCCTGCTGAGCCCAATGTATGGCTGGATCTCAGGCCTGAGATCATGACCTGAGCTGAAGGCAAACACTTAACTGACTGAGCCACCCAGGTGCCCAACTTTTTTTAAAGGGGTTCTGGATTTGAGATCCTGAGAAAGATACACAGTTTTGCGTACCCTCTACCAAGTAATATTACTTTCATTGTATACTTAACTATACTCTGCAAACTGTTAATTAGAATATTGCCTGTCTGCAAAAGCACACTCAGTTGCATGAGGACAGAGATGTCTGCCTCTTCTATGGGATCCATAGTGCCTGGCACTAATGAGTATATTTGGAATGAGTGATGAATTGTTGGATTATAGATAATTTGCATTTTCTGTCATCTTTGTGCTTTTTTTTATAGTTTCCAATTTTTCTGTAGTAAAATATTTTATAACCACAGAAAAAAGTTTTAAGGATATTTTAAAAAGGGAAAACAATTATTAATTTTGCTCACTGATTTTTAGATGTTAACGTTTCAAATTTTATGTGCTTTGGTGTTTGCAATTACATATGGTTTATTTCAAAGATGCATTTGAAACTTTGTTTTGAAGGGTTTTTGTTTTTTTTTTTAAGATTTTATTTATTTGACAGAGAGAGAGCACAAGTAGGCAGAGTGGCAGGCAGAGGGAGAGGGAGAAGCAGGCTCTCCGCTGAGCAGGGAGCTGGACGTGGGGCTCGATCACAGGACCCCAGGATCATGACCTGAGCCGAAGGCAGCCGCCTAACCGACTGAACCACGCAGGCGCCCCTGTTTTGAAGTCTTTATACTCTTACATTATTTAGTGTAAAATCAGGAGCTGTGCCTTTGTTAAAAGTTTGATCTGGGAGTCCTGGCAGAATATCTGTAACATACCTTTTTGGCTTTTGCTCTTTAAAACATTCTTTGTGTTCAAGAATACTGCTACTTCAATAGAAGTAACCCAAGCTTATATATTTGGAGTTTTAATTCAAACATTTTTTTTTTTAAAGATTTTATTTATTTATTTGACAGAGAGAGACACAGCGAGAGAGGGAACACAAGCAGGGGGAGTGGGAGAGGGAGAAGCAGGCTCCCCGCAGAGCAGGGAGCCCGATGCGGGACTCGATCCCAGGACCCTGGGATCATGACCTGAGCTGAAGGCAGTCGCTTAACCAACTGAGCCACCCAGGCACCCTCAAACATTTTTTTTTACAAAGAAATTTACTTTAGTATAAAGTCACTATTGGTCACATTATTCTTTTACAACATGCTTTTTCTTAATGTTGCTTTTAGTGTTGAATCTGCTACTGTTAATTCTGTTACTGTTCTCTGGTCACATTTTGTTATGTCAAGTGCATCTGATTTTATGTTACAGTATCTAATATTTTATATTGTATCCCAACCCAAAAATAATATGGAAGGTCCTCTATATAGGAAAGGAGAACTTGTGTATTAGGGAGTGACAAATTTTAGATATAGGGAATGCTTAGGTTTTGACGTGTTGAAGTAAAATTTGTAATAAAGTATATTGGTTTTCAGGTATTACAGTTGGAGATTAATCTCTTTAAAATGACTTTATCAGTGAAACAAGTATCTTATTTACTTTTTATTCCTATATGCAAAATACTGAATTTCTATTTCTTTTTAAGTTATTTAGGAAATAGCAATTTTAAAAAATTTTAATTTTGACTTTGAATTATAAAAATAATTTTCAAAAAATATTTGCAAAAATTAAAAAATCTATACAGTCAAGGTAGAATGAAGAAAAATCATTTACATCTTTTTCTACTGTATTAGTTTTCTGTTGCTTGGAAACACATTGCCACAAACTTAGCCTATGGCTTAAAGCACCACGGATTTATTTTATAAATTCCATGGGTCACAACCCAAGCACTAGTTGGCTACCTTTACAGATTGACTCGCCAGGCTGAAATCAAGGTGTCAGCCGGGCTCTGTGCTCTCATTTGAGACATGGATTTCTCTTCTAAGCTCATTTAGGTTGTTGGCTGAATACAGTTCCTTGCTGTTACAGGGCTGAGGTCCCGGTTTAGTTTGCTGGCTGTTGGCCGGGGCCTTCTCTCAGTTCCTACCAGCCACCTTCAGGTCTTAGTAGTCGTGTGGCCCCCTCACATGGCAGTGAGCGAGAGCTAGCTCTTTGGTGTCTCTTATAATAAGGACACTAATCCAGTTGAGTCAGAACTGCATTCTTACAATCTTGTTTAACTTTAAATACCTCCATGAGGTCTCTATTTCCAAACATAGTCACATTAGGGATTGGGGATTCAGACTATGAATTTTGGAGGGAGAGATAGTGTGGAGGACCATTGTGGCAAGCAGAGTTAGAACAAGATTGTATTAAAATATAATATATTTTTTCAAAGTAACCTATGCGTGTAATTTTTTTTTAAGTACAAAAGAGTTCAAAGATGCATTTGAAACTTTGTTTTGAAGGGTTTTTTGTTTTTTTTATTGGAAGCTCTTCCTTCTCACACCATGCTGGATCCCCCAAAGAGGAAAATGTTTAAATTCTTAACACTTTAGTTCTTTTGATGATTAATTTCATATATCTAAGCAGTATTTCTGTAACACTGTTTGTTGAATGGTCAGTTTTAGATATTTATTGACTTTTTGCAAGAATTGATGAGGCATTAGTTCACTTGTGCTGCCCTTGCTCTCTTTAATACCTTAATTTTGAGTCGGGGGACTCTGGAATTAGGTAGGACAAATTATTTTCCTTTGGCTGTATTTTCTGTGTTTACTGTGGCTTGTGGTTTCCTCTTTGTGGTCATCAGTTACTAATCCTCTTAATCATATTTCTGTTTTTTTTGGAAATTTGTGACATCTTGTCGGCTGATTTACTCCTTTCCCTATTCTGCTTTTATTTTGAGTTCTTTTTTACCTTTTTAAAATTTTATTCCTCATTGTTCTCCCAATAGGAGGAAGAGAAAAAAAAAATCTGTAGTCAGCATGCTATCATGAATTGAAAGTATCAAGATTGTGTTTGTTCCAGGATCGTTTGTGATTTCTGATTTTGGAGATTTTGGGGATCCTAACTTGTTCGTTCGTTCTCTCTCTCTCTTTCTCTCCTTCCTTTCTCCCTCCCCTCTCCTGCTTCCTTCCTTCCTTCCTTCCTTCTCTCTTTCTCTTTCTTTCCTCCTTCCCTCCCCCCCTCCTTCTTCCTTCCTTCTCTCTTTTCTTTCTTTCTTTCTTTTTCTTTCCTTCCTTCCTTCCTTCCTTTCTTTCTTTATGATTTTATTCTTTATTAGAGAGAGAGCGCACACAGAAGCAGAGAGAGTGGCAGAGGGAGAGGGAGAAGCAGGCCCCCCCCCAAGCAGGGAGCCAGATGTGGAGCTCGATCCCAGGACCCTGAGATCATGACCTGAGCTGAAGGCAGCCGCTTAACCGACTGAGGCCCTCAGCCGCCCCCTAACTAGTACTTTCAAGGCAGTAGAGGACCATTGTTAGGAAAGGTGGATTGGGTTGATGACTCAGTTATTTTAGGTTCACATAGTGGGTTAATTCCATTGATCATAGAACCACAAACTTAAAGGCATAACATTAACCTGTAAATGAGCAAGATTTTACCAAAATTTGATTGTTTTCTGGGTTATGTCAGATAATGAGTTCTTTATTGGGCTCTTCCAAGTAAAGATAGAATTCATGTAATACCTATGCTCAAATTGGGAAGGCCATTAACATTTTTGAAGTGAGTTTGCTTAAAATAACAGCATGAAGCACAACGTTTTGTTGAGTTTTGGGTAATGAGTCACAGTGTGTGGAAGAGGGCAGATGAGAGAGGTCATGAATATACTTTCCAGGGACATGAGATTGCAGTGTTTATCCAAAAGCAAAAAAGAAGCATACATTTTTAGGACTGAGAAATATTGCCCAAACGCAAGGTTGGCTTGCTTTTGTAATAAGTAAGTTCTGTTGGAACATACCCTGCCCATTCATGTGTGAATTGATCCTTAGTCCTTGGCTGCTTTCTTGATACAGGGGTAGAGCTAAGTAGTGTGATAGAGACGATGTAGCCTCTAGAGCCTAACGTATACTTGCTGTGCTGACTGACCCTTGGCCCAGTCAATAGCTGACAAGTGACAAGTCAAAATCTTTATTCAAAGTAAGTTTTTTGTTGGAGTAGCCAGCAGCAACTAAGATATCTCAGTTTAGGTTAAAAAAAAAATTCCTCAAACCTTGATTAAAGTCACTAGAAAATGATTTGATTAGAAGTTGTTTTCAGATCTAAAACGAATCCATTTGATGTGGTGCCTGCAAGTTCCTGAGAGGAGTTGAAACATAAAGGAGTTAGACTGAAATCCAGGCTATTGTTCAGTGCCTTTGTTTTAAGTTGGTAAGTCTTGAGTTATAGCCATAGGAAGGGGCAGGTCAAGACTGGGACTTCATTTCAGTCCCTCAGGTCAGAGGGACATGGAGAGTTTGTATAAATCAAGGGTTGTCACATGAGATTAGATAACATTAGAATAAAGTATTTGAGGGGAAGAAGCTTAGATTTGGGAAGCAGAGTTCAGACACAGCAGGTTATCAGTAGACCTAGAAAAGTTAAAATAGTCTTAACTGAGGGAATAATTTGATGGAACAAACTAACGGGAATCAGCAGCCATTTAGATTTTAGAAAACAAGGAAGGAGGGAGCCAGGCCCAAGAAATAGATTGGTGGGATTAAAACCTATATATGAAGGGCTCCAGGGTGGCTCAGTCAGGTAAGCACCGACTCTTGATTTCGGCTCAGGTCATGATCTCAGGGTCATGGGATCAAGCCCCCTGTCGACTCAGCGGCGAGTCTGCTTGAGCTTCTCTCTCCCTCTGCCCCTCCCTGCACTTGTTCACCTGCTCTCTCAAATAAATGATCTTTAAAAAAAAAAAAAAAAGCCTATACATGAGAAAACTGGGTATCTAGATAGCCCAAACTTAGAGTGCATGCAGCCCTGATCTTCTGACCCAAGCATAGAGGTGGGAATCATTAGGGAAATGGATAAAAGGTCCCAGAATAGACTTTCATTCTTCTCCAACATTTTCCAGTATAAAACCAGATCAAATTTTGAGAATACAGGGAGAATTACATTCCCAGTTTTTGGTGAGGAGTTGATATATCTAATTAGAATGAGGGTTGGAATGAAGCTTGGCGCTTCCTAATGGCAATGTTACAGCAGAATTAAGTTATCAGCTGGGTAAGACAGGTTTATTACTGTGTATCAGGCATTCTGTCATATCCTGTAGATCTAAAGATTAAATATTCTCTCGATATAAATTCGATTACTTACAGAAGTTTTTAAAAAGCTTTGAATGGTCTGGCAGCATATTTAGCACTATTTTCTTTTTCTAAAATACTGAATGTTATAGTGATGTCCTACAGGTCTCAAGAAATGGTCTTTGAGGGAGGTCCTAGAGGACTGAGTTTGATGTTGAGGATTGACAACAGGAGAATGTATAGAACACTTAAATTTGGAGCTAGAAATTGAATAGAAGGGGAAAAAAAAAAAGAAGGGGCGCCTAGGTTAAGTCTGACTCTGATTTCGGCTGGAGTCATGATTTCAGGGTTTTGAGGGGTGTGGGGCCTGCTTGGGATTCTCCCTCTCCCCCCACCCAAAAGAAAGAAAGAGAGAGAGAGAGGGAAAGAAAATAGAAGGAAAAGTGGAGGATGACAGGCTGTCTCTGCAGTCATGTGCTCAGTTCACATTAGTTCATTAACTCCACCTACTTCAAAAAGAACTTTGAAACAGCTTATCAAAATTAGACACTGGTGAAAATATATTTTATTTTATATTTGGATACAATAAAACTAATGGCTAAATATAGCAGAGAAGTAGATGTCAACAGACATTTGAGATTTAATGTTCAGACAGATAAACTTGAGCAAGCTCACTTAGAAGCCAAGGCACAAGATGGGAGAAACCTGTTAAACCATCTTTTTTTGATTAAAAAAGTAAGCACATGGAAACTAGCTGAATCATTCTCCTGTTTCTGCATTCAAGGAGAATATACTTTGGGTATTCTTACATAAGGGATTTTTTTTGGTTAAAGATAATTATTTCTTTAACAGATGGGTAAAACACAACGTTCTAGAGCAAGTCTCTCATCAGTCTTTGTAAGCTAAAGACTTAATATTAAATTTTAGTTAAGGCATTCACTGAGGAGTTATCTGTGCCTATTTTCTGATAATCAGATTTAATAAAGAAATGAGATTTTAGAGAATCTAGAGTAATGATTAGTTGGAAGCCTATGTATTAAGTGAGCCTTGGAAAAGTACTTAATTACTCGGTATTTCTCTGAGTACTATCTTAAATTTCTGCAGTATGTGCATTTAAAAAGGCAGGGGATCTCAGGTGAAAGCTGATTTCTCAGACTGTTGAAAATGTTTTATAAATCTAAATTATATTTCCCCTACCTCATCCCCTACCCTCCATCACAGACACACACACACACACACACACACACAGAGCAAACAAAGCTGTGATCGGCTAGAGTCTGAGCTAATGCTTGAACAAAACTTCAGGGCTTTACTACACAAAATGAAAGTATATGTAGTCAACTGTGGGGGAAGAGCTGATGCATCTTCATTGCCCTAATAATATAAATTACTAAAGAATGGACTTTCAAGTGTTTGATGGATCCTTTAATATTATTCATTTAAATGGAGAATGCCTACAGAGTAGGATTTTAATTTTAATAATGGCTAACCCTGTTGAGCATCTTTAGTATGTTCTAAAAGCTTTATTTTTATGTGATGTTTCTGTGAAATGATTTTCTGTTTTGTGAATGAGAAACCTAAGCTTCAGAGGTTTAGCAGCTTGTGATAAGGTGACATAGTTGGAATTCATATCCATGTTTTTCTGTGCAAAGCTTGTGCAGTGCTGTGTCTTATATTTGTTCATTTTAATTTATTCTTAACAAATATCTATTTTCTCCCAGACACTGAAGATACAGTTTGGAGAAAAGGAAAAAATCTAAACAAAAAAGACATGGTGTCTGTCCTTAGAGCTTATTCTTTTGTAGGAGAGGGCAGGAGTGGATCTCAGATGGGCAGTAGCCAGGGCCTACTGAGAAATTCTGGGAAGCTGACCTTTACTTTATACGTACAGCTTGTTGTAAGCACTATAGAATGTGTTGATGTAATTTTGTACCTGGTGAGTCGACTGGCATTCAGGTAGGAATTGAAGCCACAAGTATATTAAAATTTCCTGTTAGTTTAGCAGAGGTAGCTTCTTAAATGGTCTGATGGGATCTTGACCTAATGGTTGGCAGTATCAACAGGTGGGTACTTCTCTGGGAACTTAAAAGGAAAGACATCTGTACTTCTCCCACAAGTGATTTCAGCTTGAACAGCTCTTACAGCATTAACATCCTAACTGTATTAAAGGAACTTATATAACTTTGACCTTTGGTGTTACTGTCACTCTTTATGACAGTCCTTTTAAAAAATCAAGTATTAAATGATCAGAGAAGTAAATGTCAAAGTACTATGATGAGTGCTTCAGAGGTGAATGACAGTACAGTGAGAGTATAAAAGGGGAGGTATTGATCTGGCTGGAAAGGTAGGGAAGGCTTTCCTCATTAGGTGTTGCTCAAACTAAGATGAGTACACATTAACTAGCGAGGAGACCCTGGTGAAGAGTATTCGAAATAGAGGGAACAAGCTCATTTTCAACGCTGTGTGGCAGGAAGCTGAAACAGGATCATTGTGCCTGGAGCAAAGGGCTCAGGAGGGGAGCGTGGAGTGAGATGAGACCGGAAAGGTGGACAGGAGTTCCGACTATGTGTTTATCCAAAGCATGGGAAGTCATTGACCTTTTTAAGGGGGTATTTAGTCACCTGATCAGATTAGTTTTTGAAAAGATAGACATGCACATCCATTTAGAGGTGTCCTCTGGGTAAGAGATGGGAGTGTTTGGGGCTGTGGTTTTGGTGGTCGTTGGAGGAAGAAGAGGAGAAAAATGGGAACACTGGGTAGAAATCAGTAGAATTCGTTGATAGATAGGTTATAAGGGGTGCTGGAGCAAAAGCCGTAGAGGACTCCCTAAATTGCTAGTTGACTAACCAACACATTCTGTTTTAGTTACTTTTAAAGTCTGTTCTTTTGTTTTTGCAATGTTGTAAAATGGCCAAAGCTTCGTTTCCAGACTTTGAAGTTAGTATCTTACAGCATTATAGTTAAAATCTTGTCATCACTGAGTACACTGCAAGTTTTAATCAATATTCATTTAACCTTAGTTATTTGTTCATTGCTTGATTCTCCCCCCTTTAACTGTTTCTCTTTAAGCAGTTTTATTATCCTTTGCTTATATGAGAAATTTCAAAACAAAATTACTTTTTGGTGGAGATTACTGCTAAACCTTACATCCCTTGATTTCTAAAAAGTTTTGAGATATATAGTTCATATACCATAAAATTAACCAATTTGAAGTATATAATTCAGTGGCATTTAGTATGGTTGTACAACATTACCACAATCAATTTTAGAATATTTTTATCACCCCCAAAAAGAAATGTTGTACTCATTAGTAGTTATTCATCATTTCTTTCCAATTCCCCCAGTTGTAGGCAGTCACAAATAGATTTGCCTTTTCCGAACATATCATATAAATGGAATCTTACAATATCTGGTCTTTTTAATATGGCTTTTTAAACTGAGCATAATGTTTTCAGGGTTCATCCATTTTGTAGCATGTATCAGTACTTCATTTCTTTTTTATGGCTAATGTTTTGAATGGATATAACATTTTGTTTATCCATTCATTTGATGGACATTTGGGTGGTTTCCACTTTTTAAATGACTTTTATGAATAATGTTGCAGGGACCATTTGTGTACAGGTTTTAATGTGAATATATATTTTCATCTCTTTTGGCTATATACCTGGGTCATATTACATATTACTATGGGTCATATTACATATTACTATGTTTCACTTTTTGAGGAACTGCCAAGCCGTTTTCCAAAGCTGCTGTACCATTTTATATTCCCACTAGCAATGTATAAGGGTTTCAGTTTCTCCACATCCTTGTTCACACTTGTTATTATCTGTCTTTTTTATTATAAACAAGTAAGTGTGAAATTGTAACTTACTGCGGTTTTGATTTACATTTCCCTGACAGCTAATGATGTTGAACTTGATTTTTAAAAGAAAGCAGCACTTTGATTTTATTGGGAATATAAAAATGGAAATGTTTGGTAATTTCATGTAATTGCTTAGGGACCATTAGTTTTGCTGTATTTAAAATTTGTTTTTCTTTTTATCAGTTGTATTCCCTGAATGACTACAAACCACCCATTTCTAAAGCGAAAATGACCCAAATTACTAAGGCAGCCATCAAAGCTATTAAGGTGAGTAATAAATTTTACACTTGTGTTTTCAGAAGAAATACTATACTAATATTTTAGAGGAAGGATAATTATTACAGATTATACAATTGACCATTGAACATCACAGATTTGATCTGCACAGGTCCACTTACATGTGAATTTTTTTTTATAAATTCAGTGCATTACTGTGAATATATTTTCTCTTCCTTACGATTTTCTTAATAACATATTTTCTCCACCTTACTTTATTGTAAGAATACAGCATATAATACATATAACATAGAAAATATGTGTTAATTAACTGTTATCAGTAAGGTTTCCACTCAACAGGAGTTAATTTGGGGGGTTGTCAGAAGTTACATGTGGATTTTTGACTGTTCAGTGAATTGGTTGTTTTAGGGTCAACTGTGTATTTTCTTCCTCTTTACAGAGTTAATACATGTTAGTGAAAATTGATCATCACCTGTGAACTCTCCCACCTAGAGATAAACATTTAACACTTTGATAAATATAAGCTTTGAAGCTATCATTTTTCTTTACTTAGGCAAGATTTTAGATAGAGCCGCATTGTGGTGAATGTGTTTATTTGTCACACTGACTTTACAGAATCTTGGTAAGAGGTTTCTAAATAAAAATTAATGGTTTTTTCCTTATTGATTCTATTATAGATTTGAAAATGAGCCATTATGAAAAATAATTGAACCTCATTGTGTATAGGATGTTTAAGCTGTGGGAAGAGGCCACAGGCCTTTAGCCATTGCTCTGATACAGAGGTTTTGAACTGATCTATGTTGACTCATTGATACTTCTGAAAATCTCAGAGAAAGGTTGGACTTTTCTGTAGAGAAATATACATATGCACAAAGTTTTGCGTAAAATTTCTTGACTTAAAGGAGCTTTTGAAGTTCAACCATGGATACCTCTTTCTTGTCTGCAAAGCTAAAGCTCCCTGCTTTAGTAGGGCTGTTAAAATCAAGAATGAATGAGGGCTTATATTTAATTAAGTAGGTTTTAATCTGTGGATATTTGGTGATATGTTTCCCTACTGTAGATAACATCAGCCATAACCGGAAGCACCATTTATGTATGTATGTATGTATTTATTTATTTATTTGAAAAGATTTTATTTATTTATTTGACAGAGAGAGTGAGAGAGCGAGAGCAGGAACACAAGCAGGGGGAGTGGGAGAAGGAGAAGCAGGCTTCCCGCGGAGCAGGGAGCCCGACATGGGGCTCGATCCCAGGACCCTGGGATCATGACCTCAGCCCGAAGGCAGATGCTTAACGACTGAGCCACCCAGGCACCTCAGCACCAATTATTTAAATAAATTGTCTTTGAATAATAGCATTATCTATTAGATTTAACAAATTCCTATTTACAGAGAGAATTGCCACTAGGAAAAAATTCAGATAGTTGATTTTTCAGTGTTCTGGGGGCCAAAGCTTAGTTTTCAGACATGCAGTTAATTTCTTATACCATTGTAGTTAAAATCCCTGTATTTATATGTGGAAAATCAAAGAGGTGATAAGGGATAAGGAGAGTGACCAGTAAGCATTTAAGCAAGAGAATTCTTCAAAAAAGTGAATTTTCGGGGCGCCTGGGTGGCTCAGTCGTTAAGCGTCTGCCTTCGGCTCAGGTCATGATCCCAGCGTCCTGGGATCGAGCCCCGCATCGGGCTCCCTGCTCCACGGGAAGCCTGCTTCTCCCTCTCCCACTCCCCCTGCTTGTGTTCCCTCTCTCGCTGTGTTTCTCTCTGTCAAATAAAAAAAAAAAATCTTTAAAAAAAGTGAATTTTCAGGATGTCTGATAGGCTTAGTATAGAATGTTTAGTCTCTTGTACTTTCTTTATCCTATTTTACATTGTGATCTGATTTTTATGATCATGATTTTGAGAGTGTGCAAACCATGGATATTATCATTTTTAGTCTATGAAAATAATTGATGCATTTTATATAACTTGAGAATACTTCTAAAAAAAATTTTTTTCATTGAAGTATAGTTGATACACCGTGTTCTAGATTTAGGTGTACAACATTAGTGATTCAGCATTTCTATTCGTTATGCTATGCTCACCACAAGGGTAGCTATCATCTGTCACCATACATTGCTATGCAATATCATTGATTATATTCCCTATGTCGTACCTTTTGTTCCCATGACCGATTCATTTCATAACTGGAAGCCTGTATCTCCTCCCCTTCACCTATTTTGCCCATCTCTCCACCCCCCCTTCCCTCTGAGCAGAATATTTTTTAATTAAAATACTGTGTAAGGTATTGGCAGCAACATTACTCCTCTGTTTTTCAGATGTGGGAAGGGTCTAAGAGAAAATAAGTAATTTGCAATAGTCAGAATAAATACAGCTAGATTTGAATCCAAGTTTCTCTCAATCAAGAACCTAAACATAATGATATACTGTACTATTTTGATTTATTGTTACTGCTTTAAATTTTTTAATTTTGAAAATTCAAACATGTTGCAAAATATTATAATGAGCAACACATAGTTTTCCCTTAGCTTTTCCAGTTAACACTTTGCTACATTTGGTTTATTTTTACACACACAAACACATTTTTTGGCTGAATCATTTGAGAGTTAGTTTCAGATTTCATTCATAATAGCACTTAATCCCTAAATACTTGAATTTGAATCTCCTAAGAACAAGAAATATCCTAAGTAACTATATTGTGCACTGATCACATGCAAGAAATTGCAGGATCCAGTAAGAATCATATATTACATTTATTTGTCCTGTCACCCAGCCTTACCCAGCCTTTATTTGTTTGTCATGCCATTGATATTTTTGAAGAGTTCATACCAGTTGTTTTGCAGTACAATATTATTTTAAACTGCATTTAGTACATACGTAAATTGAGATTTAGCTGCCTTTTTAAATCAGATTTAAATGATACTGTGTTTTATATTGAGGTATGTTTTATATTGAGGTAAGTCATTGATTTTTTTATCTATCAGTGTTTAGAGACATTATTTTAATGGGTGCTTGTTAACATTGCACACTGTCAGCAAAATCTCACAACATACCTATTGGGGAAGAAGACCTATGTGAACTGATAAACTTTGAATTAAAGTTTAGTAAGCAGTTTTACTCAGAATTACATGTAGTAAAGTAGCTAGAAGCAAAAAGCATTGTCAAGATGTTTTCCAGAAGAATTAATATTTAATAAAAATCACTCAGTGTGTATTTAATATTTTGTATGTTGCTTTTAAATGTTTAAATAGTGCTTACTTTTAAGTAGTTGTTTTGGCTTTTTTATTTAAATGACTTACACTGTTGAGTAAACTGTTCCTTTATAGTATGAAAATTTTAGCCAAGCTTAAACTTGAACATTTTGCTTTGATGACTGTGAGTAATGAGGTTTCCTTTCATTTTGATTTTTGATTTTCATGATGCAGTTCAAAGGAATGTTCATATGTCTCTTCAGTCTGAGGGGATATCCCTTAAAAGTATAATTCTTGAGATCAAAAGTATAAATAGAAGCACAATTCAGGTTCTTTAGACAAATATGCTAATTATGCAGTTGCCATTGGGGTATTTATTAAGCATAAATTTTAGATATCTTTCGCTTAATCTGTAATTTTTTGATCTATAATTTCTTATTTATTTCTTTTTAGGTTTATTCATAGTGTTGTTTCTAAAACTTACATCTGTTTTCTTATAATTGATAACAGCCCATTATTCATTTTTAATGTGTATGTTCACTTCTGCTGATTTGTTTTGGCTGATCCATGAGACCCTTATACATCTCTATATCTTATTATATATGCTTGTTCCGTTTTCCAGGAGAAGCAAGAGATAATGAAGTCGAAAACAACTCCCTTGCATATGTTTATTAATGCTATTTGTTGAGTTATTTGATATTTCTAGTATTACCCTAATTTAATGATACCGTAGGAAATCTTTTCCTTCCCTGAAAGTAAGAATATACATCTGCCAGTGTGCTTATTGCAAGTACTTTGCTGTCAACATAACAATTTGTGAAAGTATGGTTTTATGAGGACTGTGATCAAATTCTTTTCTAATTCGTAACAAACTTTGGATATACAGTTGGCTCTTGAACATCATGGGGGTTGGGGTGCTGATCCCCCATGCAGTCAGGAATCTATGTATAACTTTGGACTCCCCCAAAACTTAACTACTGATAGCCTGCTGTTGTCCAGAAACCTTACCGATAACAAACAGTTGATCAACATCTAGTTTGTATGGTATATGTATTATATATCGCATTCTTAAAATTGAGTGAGTCAGAGAAAATAATGTTATAAAGAAACTCATAAGGAAGAGAAAATACATTTATAGTACTGTACTGTGTTTATTGAAAAAATCAGCATGTAAGTGGACCCACAAAATTCAAACCTATGTTCAAGGGTCAGTTGTACTGACCATGTATGCACTTTAAGAATCCTTTACTAATTAGGTATCATAATAATTGCTTATGAAGGTGGGTGACATGTTTGTCTCAAAATTCATGATTAAAATTCATTGTTTTGATAGACCTTTGAAACTATGTTAAACCTGTGTTTAACAGGAAAATTCAAATCTAACTGAATAGATTTTAAAACCACACTTCATGTTTTTTTCTTTTAGTTCTATAAACATGTGGTACAGAGTGTTGAGAAATTCATTCAGAAAGTAAGTATATAATTTTCAATATATACACTAAATGTACTATAATTATAGATTAATGCCTTGTGCTCTATTCTTTTAAATCAAATACTCAAGTTTAAATTGTTTTGATGGACTGTTCAAAAGTGATTCCATTTATTTTCTAATTAAGAAATAAGGGTGCCTGGGTCGCTCAGTCGGTTAAGGGTCCAACTCGATCTTAGTTCGGGTCTTGATCTCAGGGTTGTAAGTTCAAGCCCCCTGCACTGGGCTCCACCAGCATGGAGCCTACTTTTAAAAAAAAATTAATGAAATTTAAAAAAATTAAATGATAGTGCTTTTTGGATAATTCTAAAAACAATAACTTTCATTTAGGTAGATGTTCTTTTAATTTGCAGTGCCATAGTGAGCATTTGTCCCTTGAAAAAAATGGTGTACATATGATTGATTTTAAATAAAATTATAAATGTGTTAATTCTCACTTGTCATTTCAAGCAGAATGCCTAGAGAGCAGCTCTTCTTTTAGATAAGGTGTGGATAAGACATTGCCTACCACCTACTTCGCTGTTGCTGATTCATTTTGTCTCATCCATTAAGACATTATACATCTCAACATCTTATTTTATAGACCTGAAATTCCATTTTCTAGGGTAAGCAGAGGGTGATGAAGTTGAAAACAGCTGTCTTATACACATTTAGTAATGCTTTTTATAAGCAGAGTCCAAGGTGACCAAATTATAGTTTTTTGCCCTCTTGGTGATCAGTGTCCTATTCATGCCACGGTTTTTGGCAGGAGTACATAGGGCTTAAAACTTATGAAATGATACTATATTTGTACTTTACTGTAATTGAATTTAGGTTTTGTACTCTGCCCATGTTCATGTGCCTAGATGTAACCAGTACCAGTTTGAGAATCCGTGGTATATGGCATTAAGGATTCAGGAAGGTCGCAGTGTTTCTTAAAAATAGTTGACTAGGAGAGGGGTAGGTGAACCAAAGTGAGGTGACTGTGTTGTGTAGGTAACCTTGACTACATCAGTTAACCTTTATGCGATTCAGCTTTTTTATAAAGTCTTGGTTTCTTAGAGTATTAGTAAAACATATTTTGAGATGAACAACTAGTGAATTGAGGCTGAGACGCAAAGTTAAGTATGCTCTGTGTTTTAGGTAAGTCACAGTATAAAATAGAAATGTTGGTGATTGGAAAATTTCATTGTTCTAAAGGTTTTAAAAGTTGTTTTAAAAAGTTTCGAATGTCTAAAGCAATGCATCTTAAAAACTTTTTTGTGCATAGGAGTTACCTAGGGATCTTGTTAAAATTCAGATTCTGAATTCACTAAGTGTGGCAAGGGGCTGAGAGTCTGCATTTCTACCTGTTCCTAGATGATACTTTTGCTGTTAGTTCAGAAGCCACAATTTGAATAGTAAGGGTTTAAAGGATAAACATGAATTTATGGGTAAATGTTTTTTGACTGATTTGATTTAGAGCAGGGGTACTTTTAAGATATTTCAGAATCTTAGACCTTAAGTGAGCAAAATTATCTCCACTGTGAGATAATTGTAGAATCCGTCTGGAAAAGCAAGTCAATATGGGGGGGGGTGGTGTTGAAGTAAAGAAAAGGGTAGAATTTAATCTCTGTTTACAGGACATTGCAAGTTATAACATTCCACATAGAAATAAGAAACTTGTTGAGAGGAGAAACCTCATACAGTATGTACAGTTTGGAACTGTTCAAATATAGTTTCATTATACAAAGTGCTCCAATAGCCACATTTTAAGAAGAATTCCTAGTAGAGAAACAGGACAAACTTATACCAAATATAGTACAAACAGCTTTATGCCCTGCACTCTAAAAGTTAGAAGTCCCAGGAATGCCATCCTCCATTTAGAATGTATAACCTTCAGAGGTAATTTCTGGCACAATATTTTGATCTTTCT
This sequence comes from Neomonachus schauinslandi, assembly GCF_002201575.2. Lineage (NCBI taxonomy): Eukaryota > Metazoa > Chordata > Mammalia > Carnivora > Phocidae > Neomonachus > Neomonachus schauinslandi. The sequence continues at coordinate 12,658,066 of NC_058410.1, read as the reverse complement.
CTTAAGAGAAGTACTTCTCAGTCAAGTTTAGTGAAGCTTTATATACAAACTCTTTTTCATGGTTTTATAGAGCTTCAGTTATTTCCAGCCCTCCACATTCTTCAGTCATTATACTGAGTTTCTAAGTTTTACCTAGTTTCTCCACAGCCTGAAAGATATATGCAATGCTATCTTTCATAGTTAAGAGGTTCATCAACAATTCTACTATGTCATAGTGAATGAGGTAAACAGTCTGTTCAACTCTTCCGTCACTTGTACAGTTGGTCACAGCCCAGACAGCTTACTTTTGTATCTTAAAGTCTGCCTTAGAAGGATACCTGGCTGACTCAGTAGAGCATGAGACTTTTGATTTTAAATCTGACTTAGAACACCAAAGAGGAATGACATTGCCAGTCAGTGTCTGGGCAGAAATTTAAATGCTTTACCCCTACCCTGTTTAAAGCAGAAATTCGGCAGTGGGTTAGTGTAATGGTAAATTGAGTTGTGTGTGTACATTTTAAGCTATTTTGTGATAATTGTAGATTCATCTGTCATTTAATCAATAGATAATAATGATATTTCCATTAGATTATAGTAAGGAGAGATCCCATATACTCTTCACCCAGTTTCCCCCAATGGTAATGTCTTGATAACGTAAGTATTACAACCAGGACGTTCATACAGTCCACCAAATTTAGATTTTACCAGTTTTACATGCACTCATTTGTGTGTATGTATAGTTAGTTCTAGGCAATTTAATCATATGTATTGATTCATAAAACCACCACCATAGTCAAGATACAGAATAGTTCCATCACCCCGGGGAGCCATCATGTTCCTTCCCCTTTTTATACTCTTTTTTTATACTTTTTATACCCCTACTCTCCTCCTCCCCCTATTCCTAACTCCTGGGGGGCATTAGTCTGTTCTCTATCTCTAATTTTGCCATTTCAGGAATGTTACGTAAATGTAGCCTTTTGAAATTGGCTTGTTTTGCTCAATATCATTTTATTTAGATCCATGCAAATTGTGCATGTGTCTAATGGCTCCTTCATTTTTGAGTAACATTCCATGGTATGGATGTACCACAGTTTGTCCAACTGTTCACCCATTGAAGGTCATCTGAATCATTTCCATTTGGGGGGGCTATTAATAAAGCTGTTAGGAACATTTGTGGATTTTTGTGTGAATATAAGTTTTTATTTCTCTGGGAAAGTAAGTGCATGTTTTGTTTTATAAGAAACTGCTACTCTTTTCTAGAATGGCTGTACCATTTTACATTCCCACCAATGGTGTGTGATTGATCCAGTTTCCACATTCTTGCCATCATTTGGTGTTACCACTATTTTTTATTTTAGCTATTCTGATAAATGTATAGTGGTGTCTCATTGTGGTTTAATTTGCATTTACCTAATGGCTGATCATGTTGAACATATTTTCAAATGCTTATTTGGCATTTTCAGTGAAATATCTCTTCATGTTTTTGTCCATTTTCTAATTGGATAGTTTTTTTACTGTCAAGTTTTCAGAGTTCTGAATAATATTCTAGATATAAGTTCTTTTTAGTTGGTAGTTTGTCCTTTCTTTCTCTTAACACAAGATCCAAGGTCTTGCAGAACAAAGATTTTTTTTTTGGTTTTGATGAGGTTCCAGATTGTATATAATTTTTTTAATACCAGAGGAAACCTTTTTTTTTTCTTCTTTCCTATTCTTACTGGAACTTTAATATGGGGGGAAGGGGAGACAGATAAAACACAAGTAAAAATGTTGCAGTAATGGTTATGGTAGGGAACCAGAAGCCCACTCCACCTATTTTGTTTTCTGCCCCATAGCCCTGACACCCTTGCATAGATGCTTTGTTTCTGTGGAACCCAGTTTGAAAACCACTGAATTAGAGTACTGTTTATAGTAGAAATAGTGTTTCAACAAGTTTATGAAAAAGTCCATTTGTCATGTACATTATATATAGTCAATTGAGAGATCTAAGAAAAATGTGAAGTATTTATTTAATGATGTTGACTTGTAATTTTGGGTATCCTCTAGCCCCAGAACACCACATAATTAGCTTGGCTATACTTTTCCTTCACCCATCATAGACAAATAGTGCAAGGAGAGGAGAAATATGGCAGCAGTTTGATAATGTGTTATTTGTGAGTCTTTGTTTAGCATGAAAGATTTATAGAGGAATGAATGATAGTAATAAATGAAAAGATAAATTAATAATATAAGATGATTTCCCATAGGCCAGGAAAATTGGTTGAAAGGTTACTTTGGCTTCTCGCCTCTGGTGTGGGGTACACAAAGATTTGGGCAGTTGGCCACAGATAGTATAAAAACAGTAAATTTTCAGATTCTCACTTATGTACTTTTTACTGAATTCTGCTCTGGGATATTTTAGATCAGCTCTTCATCCCATACACCTTAAATTTACATCTTAAATATATCTTGAGCTTACCAGTCATTGTTAGTCATTAAGAGAAGCTTTTGCTTATTGTGTTTTATTTAAGAACTCAAAGATGTTTATATAAATGTTTCTTTTTATATGAAATATTTGTACACATATACAGAAAAGTGCAGAAAACTTAATATGCATAGCTAAAGTTTTTAAAGCTATCTGTGTAACTACCACTCAGTGCAAGACATGGAACTTCAACTGAAGTCCCCAAGTACCTCTTCCTGATCATATCCCTCCCTAAGTAACACACAGTCTGACTTTTATGTTAGTCATGTTCTTGTTTGGCATTATAGTATTACTCTTTAAGTCTGAATTCTTAAAGCAATTTAATCTGCTTTTCTGTTTTGCATAAATGGAATCCTATATTATATATTCTTTAGTGTACAGTTATTTTTACTCAGTATTATATGTTTAGGATTCATCCCTGTTGTATATAACAATATTTCTTTTCATTGCTGTATATATTCCATTATGTGAATAACTGCTGCTTATCTATTCTGTTGACAGACATTGTGTTTGTATGTTTTCCAGGTTTTGGAGTTATGAACAATACACTGCTGAGAACACACTTTCATATTTATCCTGGTGTGGTTTATATTTTTGTGGAGTGGATTTGCTAGGTAGTAGGATATGCATTTCTTCAACTTGGCTAGATAATGCCAAATTAATTTCATAATGGTTGTACTAATTCATACTCCCACTCTGATTCAGTGTGTGAGTTTGTATTGCTCCCATCTTTACCCACACTTAATACTGTTAGACTTAAATTCTTCTAATTTAATGAGTCTTAGTTTAAGATTCTTTTTAAAAGATACTACCCTCATATCACCTTTACTTAAGGAGTTAAATTTTCAACCAGCATTAAATCTTGTTTGTCAAAATGTGTTTTAGACTCTTAAGGATTCATCAAATAGAATGAATTTCTGTAGTCGAAGAGCAAAATGTCCTTTTATCAAGATAACCAAAAAAATTAGGTTATTATTAGTTATAAACTATTATTATTTTTCTTCAAATTCAGTATTATCACATCAAGGTTAATCTGAAATATTTTACTAAGCTGTATATTAAATTTGGATTTCTTTAGATTTGTTTCATCAGGAACTGTTCCTTGTCATCTCCCTTCTCCTGTAGTTATTCAATGATACTTTATGTCAGTGAAGTATCAAAGCCCTGTCCATCTCTTGCTTCCTTGTTTGGGTGACCACGGCCCTCTAAGTGTAAAGAGGAAAGGACTTAGTGATTCCCTGTTATCCCTTCCAGCTTAGGTATTGTGGAAATGGAATTTCTGAGGTTCCATACTTTTAGGAAAACCTGAATCATGAGACGTCTCAAAAATGACACAAAAGTAGTGTGTTTGCCATCTTAAAAGAAAATACCACTTAGTCTTTCCACTTATTTTGTATCTCTCATTTAAGTTCTATAGTTAAGTGTTACTTCCTTAAATAATATGTAGATCGGTTCAGAGTTCGCAGTGAAGATCTCGTAGGTTCAGTTAAGAGTATTATGTAGGTTTACTTCTTGTTGAACCTTCCTTCCCAGTCTGTATGCCTTTTATTTCCTTTTCTGTTGCATTAGCTAGGACTTCCAGTATGATGTTGAAAAGCAGTGGTGAGAGGGGGCCTCCACTCCTTGTTGTCATCCATACTTAGTTTTGGTGGGAAAACTTTCCGTTTGTCACCAGTGAGTAGGATGTTAGGTTTTCTATGGAGCATGTGCCTCTGCACCATGGACTTAACACATGCATCTCAGGTTTTCTTAATCCTCCTTAGGCCAGACAGGAGGGCTGTATTTTCCTTACCCCCGGTCAGTGAGACTCTGGTTAAACCCCAGCAGATGAGGCTCTGCTTAAATAGTTTCTCCTGAGGTCATACCTCATTAAGAACAGAATGCTGCTGGCTGTCTCAAAATGGTTCCTTTTCTCTACCTCCTCCCAGAAGCAGGAGAGGATTTTTCTCCAGTATTCGCTTTGAGAACTCCTGTAGGGTCAAGTATGACAGTGTCCTGGGAACAGCCCTTCCTTGAATGCTATTGTCAGTATCACTCAGTGCTTTGCAAGTACAAACCATTCCAGCTTTGCTTCCTTTAATGTTAACTTTTATTTTCTTATTTTTTGAGTGAGAGAGAGAACAAGCACTCGAGAGTGCGCGAGCAGGGTGAGGGGCAGAAGGAGAGGGAGAAAGAGAATCTTAAGCAGGCTCCGTGCCCAGCGCTGAGCCCCGTGGAGCCCTGTCTCACCACCCTGAGATCATGACCTGAGCTGAAATCAAGAGTTGGACGCCCAACTAACCGAGCCACCCAGGTGTCCCTAATGTTAACTTTTAGAGCTGAAAGTGGTAGCACAAATTCTAATAATAGAATCATTATATAAGGTGTGTTTATATATTGCAAAGTATGTGCTCCAAGTCACCTAGAGAGTTTTTTTGCCAAAAAACTCTGACTTCTAATGGTATCCACATAACAGCTTGAATAACATTAGAACGAAAATCATGTGATATGTTTAAAGGTGCATTCTCCCTGTGTTAATGCCTTTCTCTCTCCTATTTCTGCAGCAGAAGAAATTGGAAATTACTAGAATGTAGTTTGAAGATGATATAACTGAAAACTTAATATGACATGACTTTATTACCATTATTAGTTACAGAGTAAAAATTCCTCATACCAGTGGAAAGTCTTAGGAGTTCTT